>NW_005843389.1:322-34361 GCF_000455745.1 Alligator sinensis | reverse complement strand
TTTCCCTTTTGAAGTGAGCTTTGCAAAATATGGAAAAGCAAATATACTCTTCCATTCCAATATGGGTATCTGCTGTAAATCATTTTTAGATTGCAACCCAGGGCAGGAACAAGCAAAAGCAGGTAAGATGCCTTTTAAAGGATGAGTTTTCTCACCTGTTATTTGTTTGGTTTTTTTAATCATTTATTGGTTTGGTTGCTGCTTCAAGGGTAGGAAAGGTAGTGGGAAAAATAGAACTTAAGTATAGGCTTGATGCATAGCCTAATATTGTCATTATAAAAACTCTAATTAATTCCACCTGGTTTCAAGTCAGCAGCATACTCTTGAAAAGCAATGCTTTTCATGTCCAAACTATTCTTTATAAGGAAACAAATTTTTAAATGAGTAATCACATGCAAATTTATATTTACTACTCCTAGATTATATTTTTTAGAATCATTATAACAAGTTAATTAGAAAGCAATGAATTACATATTTGGCTTCTGATGTGTTAACTTGGACCATGTATTTCAAATATGTGCACCAATTTACTTGCTTCAAAAATTGTGGGGTGCTACTTGATTCATTTTTCCCTAGGAGAGTTGCTGACCTCCCAGGAGAAACCATGAGTGTACAGATGTTCAGGGTTTTTCTGCCACAGCACAAAAGACTGCTTCAGGAAAACATAACCTAGAAGCAATCAGCATTAAAATGCTCTTGGGAGAGTTTGTCATGGGAGAGCAAATGTCTGTACAACTTACCCTTCTGAGAGAAGCCACTGCATAGTGCTCCAGCACCCCAGGATGCTTTGCTTCCATCCCCCCCTCCCCCCCCACCCAAGACAGTATGTCACTTGGGCTAGACTCCAGGTGAGCAGGGGTTAAAATGTGTCCCCTTCATTGTGCTTCAGGGAGACACAGGCTGACTCTGAGAAGTCCAGATAAGCCAATTAGGGCTTTCCAATGCACTGTTGTCATTTTTCTCCAGACAAACTGAGAGAGCCTTCAGAGCATGCTGAGATGTGTGCACACAGGCCCTCCCTGGCTGTGCAGCATCAGCACTGAAAGGTGCCTGCTCTTAGGGGCTCACCATTCAAATGTCTGTTTAGGCATCTCCAGGAAAGTTTTTCTACCAGGAGAACACACCCAGGAGAATTCTCCCAGGTCATTTGAACATGTGTACACAGCCTTAAACTGTTGTATTAAATCTAGAAACCACTTCTAATATTTCTTAAGCTCAGTGGCATACAAAGCTGGAAGAAAAATACTTTGCTGCGTGATTGTTGTTGTTGGAGGTGATATATACATATAGGATCAGGGGGTTCCCCTGAGCCTGAAAGGGGCAATTTTTGTGCCTTTTCTATATTAAGGTATCCTGCTAAAGTTGTGCCTTTTGGTATTCCTGTGAACAACTTATCACATTTGGCCAGATTATAAACTTCTCAAAAAAATCAGATTGTTTGCACTTATTACAGACTTTGTAAGCTGTTCATCATTTTTGTGAAAAACTAGGTAGAATCATATTATTGCTATTTACACTTTTCCATGTTGCTTATCTTTTACATAGCATCATCCATGAGAGGATCTCAAAGTGTGGTGGGTGGTGGTAACTTATCTGTGACCTGGAGATGAAACCACGTGTGCCTGAAATTGGAAACTTAAATCAAACTCAGGCATGTAAGGGTGGAAATGACAATCTTCAACTGATATGGCCACAGAAAGCAGCCTATAGTGTTCACCAAACACAAGTGCAAGCTGTAGACTACTTAAAAATGGCCGATTGAGTGAAAAACTGAACCCTTGTTGCATGAAGGATCAGATGAAGGCATTTCAAAATCTTCTATAACTTCTGCCTGCACTGTCTCCCCGCCTATCACTATTTTCAGAATGTGGGGGGGGAAGGGAGCAGATGGAGTTTGGTCTGGGGTTTTTTCAGCCCCCATTGAAGGGTAGAGTGGGTATATTGGAGCCTCCCCACACCCCCAGGGTAGGGGCCTCCAATTTACCCCCCACGCTCCAGTGCTGGCTAGAGAACTCCTAGAATAATGTTCCTCTCCTCCTCCCCCACCTTCTGAAAACAGTGCAGGCTTGCAGGGAAGAAGGGCCATTGCTAGAGGAAACTGGCTGCAAGCTCTAGCCAGCAGCTAGATTCCCCTCCCCCTGGAACCAACAGTGACCCTCAGTTTCTGGGGGATCATTGTAACTTGGAACGCTTCCTGGAAAGCATTCTCAGTTATGGCAGAGAGCTGCACTTCTGTCTGTGACCTAAAAATATGGCCTAATATTCAGAGGTGCTGAACAGTCGCAACCTCTGTTGATGTCAATAGGAACTGGAGGTTGTCAGGATTTGTGAGAAACAAGCTATATAGTTAGATCTAACTTCAACCTTTTGATATGCAAATATTGGTTGAAGTGACTCCTCAAGCTAGTCAAACAAGAGACTGGATCCTCTGTTACTCTGCACATCGTGGAATTATTTAAAATTGTGCAAAGTGGATTCAAAAAGCCACTCTTCTCATCTGAATCCTCCTGAATGACTACCATATTTTCACGCATATAGCCTGCCCACAGGTATAAGTTGCACCCACGTATAACCCGTGGAAAATTGTATTTTTGTAAATTAGTTGGTGTATACGCCGCACCCGTGTATTTCCCGTGGCAGCGTATACATGGGGAGGCGGCGCAACCCGGCCCCCGCAGCAGTGGTGGCGCAGCCCAGCCTGCCCAGGCCCAGTGGGGAGGTGGCTCAGCCCGCCCTGGCCTTGGCGCCCGTGGGAAAAAAAAGTCCGCCTATGGCCCGCACCCCCATATAGCCTGCACCTATCCATTTTTTTTTTTTGTAAAATCGCGTATACCCCGCGGGATATATGCGCAAAAATATGGTATACAAGAAATACCACAGTTAGAAACAGAATGTGCATATCTCAGTGGCTAGTTTTACACCTTAGTGACAAATCTGTCTTGAATATTCTTGAAAAATAGTAAGAACATTTAGAAAGAGATTTAGAAGATGAATTTCTACAAATGAATCCAAATTGCAGGTTTTGAAATTACCTCCTATATAACCAAGTGGACAACTGTAGTGAAGCTTGAGATGAATGCTGAGTTACCTAAGCGTGGGAAAAATTATCTTACTCTCTCTTGGTGAGAAACTGTACCCACTATGGGAAAAGGATTTCCTTTGTAGGTGCTCAGACATCTCCCTTTTCCTAGAATGGGGGCATTTACACACCCAGAGGGGGAGGAATAGAATTCATCCTACACAATAGTCAGATAATTCGGATTTAGAGGTAAGCCACACTTGGTGGATGGCCAAAGTGAAATAGAGTTTTATATCTATGGTATATGGGAAGGCCTAATGTTTATGAAACCTGCTGGACAGATAACACAGCAGGGCACAGACAGTCCAACAAATTCTTTGATTATATTGCAGATAAAACTTGTACAGTACCAAAAAGTTAAGAGAGTCTTCTTGATTTGCTGATGGAGAAGGCTTGCCAGTAATAGCCCAGCTTGCTAGCTGGAGCCATAAGGCTTGCTAGCTGGAGCCACCAATCAGGAAAGGGAAGGGGAGAGGCTTGCCACACCTTGACCTAGGGGCAAGGTGAAGAGAAGAGCCTGAGAGGTGAACTAACTTTTCAGGCTTTCCTATTAGTTTGCTCTCAATCCAGGAGTGGAGACTGCTAAGGGGATAAAAGCTTGTGTGCCCGGCACATGGGTGGTTTCAATGAGGGACAATGAAGAAGGGCTGTGAAGAGCTGGTTGAGCTGACCAGCAGGGTGGAGCAGTTGTCCCAGAAGCACCCTGAAGACACCATTGCTGAATGGAGAGCGGCAAGCAGCTGTGTCCCCTGCCCTGTCATTAGGGCGCAGCGTCAGTGCGCAGGCTGGTGCACGGAGGGTCTAGGAGTGGATGGGATCTCAGTCGCTGCATGAGGGAACTCCAGTGTCCAACCCCACTGCACAGGGCAGGGGCAACAGTGCATAGGTCGGTGTATGGAGGGTCTGGAAGCAAATGGGACCTCAGCTGCTGCATGAAGCAGCATGGGACGCCAACCCTGTGTGAGGCAGGAATAAAGCCATTGGTGCACAGGACAGTGCACAAGGCCACAGAGCTGAAGGTTCTGTGGCAGCTGCACATGGTAGCACACATTTCCAGCCCTGCATGAAGCAGGAACAGGGCCATCAGTGCACAGGACTGTGCACACGGCAATAGAGCTGAAGGGACCATGGGAGCACGGGTTTCCAACCCTGCATGAGGCAGGATCAGGGCCATTGGTGCACAGATCAGTGCATGAGGCAAAGAAAGGGGCAACAGGCTGGGAGAGCCACACAAGGCAGCAGGGGCCTCCTCGCAGAAGAAGGAGATTGCCTTGCCCCTTGGAGATGAGTCAGACCCCATGAGGCCACAGGGAGTCATGAGTCACCCAGGCAAGAGATTCCTACAGGGGAGGAGGGCCCACCCTGCTGGGGCAATGGACGGAAAGCCCCTGATGGGAGGGGGATAATACACCCTGGGGATAGGAATTCAGGGCTTTGGCTTGCCAGGGGGGAAGCCCCAGGTTAGGGCCTTGCCAGCTGAGTAGCCTGAGCAGAGTTAAGAGTTTCCTGTAGGGTGATTGGGCTCCCCGCCAGGTTGTTATTTCTTTGTTGGGCACAGCTGGGTGCCACAGTTGCATTCTGTTCCTTTCCCTATTCTATGCTGTTGGGATCTGTGGGGCAACCCTGTGTCTTTATTGTATTAGGAGAGTGTTATAAGCTTCCCGGTGTTGGCTTTATTGTATGGAAGTATTTTATGCAAATGTGTTGTATTTGATGCAACCACTGTTGTGAATATTTAACTATGGACCCATCGCTTCCAGTCATTTTGTTGCTGCTGCATCAACTAACCCCCATTTTATCTGTTTGTGCCCCCTCTCCCTCAGGCCTGGAGGGCACTGAATGAGGGTCAGGGGCTGCTGTCTAACCCAAAGGCGACAGGGAACCAGGCCTATGCATGGGTTTAGGGTTAATTAGAGTGTGTTTGGTGAATCCATAACTGTAAATGTATATATAATTGTATGTATATGTGTATTTAAATTGATGATTGTAAGTTGTAAATTCTTTATTAATCTTAAACCTGTACATAGTTAAGATTCACTGAGTGCTTTGGCTCTCTGCTCTGTAGGAAGAGGAGGGGAGCTGCATGCAGCTAAGCAGCCATGCCTCCCAAACCATATCTGTACCTGCTGACCATCCCTTCATTTGGAAAAGGGGGTACCTATCTGCATACCACCCAGGTAACACTGATTACTAATGAGAAAAAAATGGTTAGGAATCTGAAGGTGGAATACAACTTGTTGAGAATATTAATGAATTTTAAAGCAAGTGATCCTAAGGAAATGACAGCAGAATAAAATAATTTGAGTTCATAAAAGTAGACTGGAACACCCTCCAATATCTGGTGAGCAAGATCTCATGGGAGGTACTTATAAGGTAAAAACAGAGTGCAGGACAATTGCTTGTTCCTTAAGAGGTAAAAGCACAAGAATATGATGTCCTGATGTGAAAGAAGGATGGGATGTGTAGCAGGAGACCTGTATGATTAAATGAGCCCTTCAGTGACTTACAACTAAAAAAGAATTTCATGGAAAGTAGAAATTTAGCCAGATACTTAAAGATGAGAAAAAGAATAAAACATGTAAGAACAGAATCAAGGCCAAGGTACAAAAGGAGATACAGTTAGTAAGAGATAGAAAATTTTGTTGTTACTTTTTTATATAACTATATTAAAGTATGTGGACGACCAAAGAAACTATAGGCCCCTTATAACAGGCACTAACTTTTATTTTTGCTGGAGTGGGGCTAAGATGATGGTCAGGTGGAAAGTTTTATACATTTCAGGTGATGGTCCTTTTCCTGAGGGAGGCCAGGGCCCTTGGGCCTCTATGTACTTGGCTCCTCCGGCCCTTATTGTAAGGAAGCTAATAATGGACAATGTGGAGAAGGTGGATTTGTATAATGCCTTTTTAAAAATGTCTTCACAAAAAATTTCAACTATGAGATGATGAGCCTTGTTGGCTACAAAAAGTGTGTGTGTGTGTGTGTGTGTGTGTGTGTGTGCGCGCGCGCACATGCAGGGAGAGGGGCGGGGGGGATTCTTAATTTAGAAAAAAGGAGTTTAAGGATTACTTAGATCTTGGCTGTCCCACTGGTGGCCTGTGGATTTGGATGCACCTCATGAGGACTTAGCTCATAGTCCCTGGCTCCCGGTCCAGGTGCTTCTCCCCACTGTCACTTTTGTGCTGCTGCCACAAGGGTCTCTAAGCTTTCCTTCCCTGCTCCAGCTTATGCTTCCTGCCTTGACCCTGGTGAGTGAGGCATTATAGTGTTGCCCACGTCCCACACCTGATGCGGCAGTGAGGCGGCACCTGTGCCACACAGTATACAGCCTGAGGAGTATACAGCCCGCATAGTATGTGGCCTGCTCATTAAGTCAGCCCTGATTTATGTTAATGAAATCTTTTCATCAACGAGTTCTCGTGGGAATGATTGAGGTAAATGGAGAATCATGAGCTATTATTTTTGAAACTCACGGAAGTCAGATGAAATCCTGAAGGACTGGCAAAGGAAAAAAATAACTCCAACATTAAAAAAAGAAGGAAAAGTGGAACCCAGGGAATTCCAACCAGTCAGTTTAATTTAAATTCTTGAACATGTCATCAGACATTCAAGATGGAAACAGCTAGGAAATAACAAAGTAATAAGCAGCAGACAAAAAGGGTCTGTCAAGAGAAAGTCATGTCTAACTAATCTGACTTTCTTCTATGACTAGGTTACAGGTTTTATCCTCATAAGCAAGCTAAAGGAATATGGTCTAGACATAACTACTATAAAGTAGGTGTATAATTTGTTGGCTAATCATTCTGAAAAAGTAGTCAGCAATGGCTCAATGCCAAATTGGAAGGAGATATCAAGTGCAGTTCTCCAGGGGCCTGGTCTAGGTCCACAACTGTTCAGTATGAATTGTATCAGTTCATTTAATTACTCTGAAGATGGATTTGAGTATACCGTTAGTAAATCTGCAGATGATACAATGCCAAATAGGGTGATAAGCACTTCAAAGGACTGGATTGTTGACCATGATAAACTATAAAATGGTTTGCAATAAATAAACTAAATTTCAATAAAGTTAAGTGCAAAGTAGTAGACTTAGGAAAAATCTAATCTAACACAAAACATGAAATATATATCATGGCTTTAGTACTGTAGAAAAAAGGCTGTCAATTATAAGAAAATTGCAACAGTGTGCTATTTCTATAAAAATACCTAATAACACACTGGGTTGTATTAAAAGGAATGCAACTCACAGGAAGTAGTTCAGCCACTCTATACAGCACTGATGTGGCCTCACCTGAAGAACTGTATCAGGTTTTGAGCATCATATTTTCAAGAAAGACATTGACAAATTGGAAAGAGTCTAGAAAATGTGACAAATGAGAAGAAATTGGAAGAACTGGGATTATTTAGTCTGGAAAAGACAAAGCTGAGGGATCATTTGACAACCATCTTCAAGTACAAAAGGGATTGTTATAAAGAGAATAGTTAGCAGTTGATCTCTGTGTCTATTGAGGATAAGATGAGAAGTAATGGTCTTAAATTGCAACCAAAAAAAATGACTTTAGATTTTAGAAAGAACTTTCTAACTTTGAAAGTGGCTATGTACTAGAATAGATTACCTAAAGACTTTGAGAAATCTTCAGCATTTGAAGCTTTTAACTGCATGTGGGATGGGATATTTGTCTGGGATTGTTTAGATAGTCATAATGCTGTTTCGAGTGTAGGGGTTGAGCTAGATGCCCCCTTGAGGTCCCTTCCAACCTTATTTTACTATGAAACAATGCGTGACAAAAGTAAAGAAGCAAAGGGATTCAGTCATGTATTTAATAGTGAGCTATTTCTAATATTCAAGAAATTGTTTAATAAAACAAGGGAATGTTTTAAACATGAAGTCGCTGTGCCTGCTTCTAGTCTTATGATGAACATTCACTAAATGCAATAGTGTTGTGACTTCTTTGTATTAGTAGCTGCAAGGAAAGACAATGCCTTGTTTATTAAATGGGAAGGTAGAATTTTCTTCTTCTGTCTTTGCCAAGAATACCCAGAGAATAACTAATAATATTGCTGATGCCAGCATGCTTGCCCAGGCTATGTGGGATGAGCCAAGAAAAATTAGACTTGTCATTTTAAAACATGCATTTTATCTTGAAAAGCTAACATCTTGCTTTGGTTCCTGCTTATTTGGAGAGGACTCTGGTGCTGGAAAGTAAGCTGTATGCTCTCTGTCTCATCAATTTAATTTTCCACCCAGGAACATAAGCAGCCTGCTCAATGCACCTTATAATTTGTCCCTGAATTGAGGAAGCTTCCAATCTAATTAATATCTGCAGAGATACCCTATGAGCTAAGCTGTATGTTATTGAAAGATTAGTGATTTGCTGTTAAGAGACTGCTCCCAAGATTAAGTGAATTATTTCATCTTGCATAAAAGACTATATAGGATGAGATTGCATTGAAGGAGTTGATGAGAGAGCGACCGCCTGGGGCTTTCTTTAAAACAAGAAGCAGAATGATTTAAATGAAGACCTACTGTATCCACAGCCATGATCTGACTAACTCTATTCTATTATCTGTGGCAACTCTGATCAGGACAGCTACAACTTTATTATAGACACTCTAAGTGGTAAAAACCTTTGCTTGGCCAGGAATAGACTTCAGAGACTTCATCTGACTCATTAAGACAATCTTTGATTTTTAACATTGGATGGTGTGTACTTAGAAGTGAACAGCAATTTACAAGCATCAAGATAAAATAAATTAGTTATTTGAAGCACCGTGCCATGCTAGTCACTGAAGTCCTACCACTGACCGTTCTTAATCCTGGGTTAAGACACCAAAAGTAATGACATCTATCAAAAAGATGTGAGATTTTTTCAGTATTTACCTTTTATTTTTCATGTTTTTAGGTTACCTTTAGTTGCATTTACCTGCAACTGTGAAGGTTAAAGACTTATCTGAGATTCCTACGACACTGCCTGAACATTTTAAGCAGCAAAATTTGAAGTTTAAAAGTGAAGTAGTACATGGATTCATGCAGGTATCTATGAGCTACATATTTTTTTTAAATGACCTGGTAGGGGTAGTCTTTCACTGATAATCTATAATGGACCAAGCCTATCTATATTCAAAATTAATTCCAAAATTATATATATTGCCACTGGACTAACAGGTTGACAGAACGAATGTGGTGCTTCTTTGCTTGCAACAGTAAAATCCACTTAATTGGATATTTTGTGGTTTTATATCTTAAATGAAAAGCTGCAAGAAAGGAAACAAACAAACAAACAAAAAAACCCCTTAGGTTATACCATTGAAAATAGTATTATAGATGTATCCAGGATTTGGTCCTTTGAAGTTAATTGCCCCACAGTGAATCAATCTCTCTGTTCAGGGATATAAACACTAATGCATTTCTTTGCTTTGCTTGAACAACTCTGTTTAGTTATTATAGATGTGAAACAGTTTGTGGCCTAATAGATCACTGAACTAATTATCCATGCCTCTCATGAATTTTATGACCACTTGCAAAAGTTAAGGTGCCATGGGTGTGCTTGTGAGCTAATGTCTATAAAATGTATTCCAGGTAAATACACATAGTTGGCAAGTAAGGAAATAACAGCTCACATTTAAAAGTATGTGTGTGTGTGTGTGTGTGCATGCACGCATGTGTGTGTTTTAAGGAAAGTGACTTTTCCCAAAACACAGAAAAATTTATAAGAAAGCTAATGTTTTTTCTACCCATACATTTAATTTCTTATATTACTGCTTTCCCAGACAGTCATCCATACTAAGAAAATGAAATAAATGTTTATTAATTTAAGTAAATGGAATAACAGTATGTCTGAATAACATTGATAAAATCAAATACTTCAGGCTGTTCAGTTACAGAATCATGATATGAACTGATTGACCCCTGAGTGTAGTCCAAAGTCCTATAAGCCCTTGTGGCCACAGTGTTTTTTGTGTATAGCTCCAAAAGAGTAAAACAAAGCAGTGTCTTTGAAAAGTAAAGTCCCTGTAGCGTAAAACAGATCTGCAGATTCACTCTAACGATAGCTGCAGTGGAAGTCCACATATACTCTTCTCTGAGACTTTCCTTCATCCTCCATTGATTTACCTCAGGCTAAAATAATTCATCCAGACTGAAAGTACATATTTGCCCTTGGTCTACAGAAGGAACTAACATGCCCTTCCAAACTGTGGGACTCTGGCCAACCTGTAAATGAAACAGAGGACAGGAATATAGAAGAATATAGAAAATCCTGTACTTCTGCTCAACATTTTAAAGCTTTTTTAGCCAAAACACTTTTATCAGAACAAAGTAGTCATCTTCAACTGACACACCAACATGCACAGACTACCAGAGCAGGGTACAGGGTCTGGGGCAAATCAGCCTGTGTGGGGCCCCGGACCAAAGGAAACTGGTGGTGGATTTGGCAACAGGGGGGTAGTGGTGCCGGATGTGAAGCCAGTGGGAGTGCAGAGTCGCCATGACTGCTCTGCCTGGGGCCCCCCAAAGCACAGTCCCAGGGCAGTCACCCCAATTCCGGCCCCCCCGCCCCTCCCAGGGATGGCCCTGCCAACATGACATCTAGTACACTCATATGTGTTCTAATTCACTCATAGTGGAGTAAACAATGTCACTTTTAAACTATTGGATCTGTGCTAATTTATGTACTGAGTGGGTGTGTCTACACATGCGATTAATGTGACCGAAGAAACTCCAGCACAGTTCACACCAGAGTTTATTGCTCCTGGGTACTGAATTTGCACGTGCGTCCAGGACTGCAGCATGTTGAACTGAGGCAGAGCAGTCCCAGCTGGCAGAGGCTCCCAGGGTGCTTACTGTGCTGTGGAGGTGCTGGCTGAGGCATGAGTCTGCTTCAGTGCAGGATTAGGCAGCAGGCAGCCCCCACGCTGAAGTACTCTTGTGCCCCAGCCAGCCAGATCAGTGCCTATACTTGTGTCTGGCAGTACTGTCCTACAGTGGAGTTAATTAGTTTACTCTGTTGTAATAACACCGCACATGTAGACAGTGATGCTTTACTGCAGAGCTAATAAGTCAACTCAGCAGTAAATGTTTCATGTAGATGTGCTCAGTATCTGCACCGCAGACTGGCATTGAGTTCCTATCACTAACCTCAAAACAGAGATTTTTCCCTTTTATCCAAGTTTGTTTTTAATTGTGTTTTCTGTGGTGTGTGGGTGTGAACGTAGTATATGTGGGGCTTAGTGTGAACGTAGTATATGTGGGGCTTAGATTTAAATCCAGTGAAATAAATGGAGTAATAAGAGTCAATAGTCCATTAAAATATAGAAATGTATATTATTTTTAAAGTTTAATTCATGACGCTTTCTGAAGGGATCAAGTTATTTTAAATTGATGTCCCACTAGCATTTCGAAACATCTTATAAATAATAAGAATAAACATATTTTTATAAAATCTTCTCATGGAGGATAAGGAAGGCTTCTAACCACATTTCTTGGCTAAAATCTTCAACATCAAGACTATTTTTTTCAGAACCCAGCTGACTCTGTAGAATTACATTAAACTCTGAAACTGAAATAAGCTTTTCCAGGCCGGTATAGTCAACTCCTGAAAGCATAAATTTGCTAGGCAAATCTCAAAATGTTGGTAGATGTAGCTAGGTAGGCCTTCTAACTTAGTCAAAAACTTAATTAGATAATATACTAAACATTGTAGTGAGAACCTTAACAGCCTCTAAGTTGACAACTCTTCATGGGCAGATCTAGGATTTTGAAAAGAGGCTGGGAGGGAGCAGTTTGCAGATGATGTGGTGAATCAACACACATTTTTTTTCCAGTTAAAGAGAAACTAGAAGCTTTTACTAATATCCAAAAACCAAAAACCCAACAACTTTATTGGAACATGCACAATTTTACAACAAGTGTGTGTGTGTGTGTGTGTGTGTGTGTGTGTGTGGGGGGGGGGTGTATGTATGTGTATGTATGTATACGTATGTGCGTGTGCATGTGTGTGTGTGTGTGTGCGTGTGTGTGTGTGATCAGTAAAAAACAAAAAACTAGGCAAAAATAGTATAAAGATACTGTTTCATTAGTCCTATAGTCACTATAGTTAAATGTACACCTCTTACTCAGACTTACAAAACAAAATCTAGCTTCTCTGAGTATCTTCATAGTGCTTCTAATACTCCACTGTCAGTCATTTCTACACCTGAGTTAACCTTAAGTGTGGTGTGGTAATTTTTTTTATCAAGAGCTAAAAACAGTGTGCAGAGCTGTGAAATACATGAGTCATTACCAGGAATGGCTAGCAGACAGAAAACACTGTAGAATAAAGGTTAGCATGAATAGCAGAACTTCAGAACTATTGAAAAGGAGAGAGGGTTGTTAATACCAGTAGACTGAAGAGAGATTAGAATGAATTGGGTAATTAGCAGGCATTATGAAGCATGAAGTCAATTGACTCCCTCACTGCTGCCTGAATAGAAATGCAACTGCCACTGTGAGGCAGTTGGTTTTAAAGTATGGCTGGAGCAAGAATCAAAGTGTGGGCGTGCATGCAAGTGTATCACTGTACCCTGCCTCCACCTGCCCTCTCCCCCGGATCCACCCTTGACTGTTCCAAACTAGAGCAAATGTCAAAATTAGCTCTTCACTGGAGTCATCACCTCAAAGATGAAATAAGCTTCTGAATTAATGAATCAAATAAAAACAAATTACTCAGGTTGGAAGAACATTATAACTTCTTAGCCCGACCATAATGTGTACTGATCAATCAGTTCTCTCGCAAAATGGAGTCTTATAGATAGTTGAAAATCATGTAGGTTGGTTAGGGGACTGTCATCAACCTGTTTTTTTCAAGGCAGAACTAACTCAATGGTTATAATTTTCATATAAGGGTGATTAAAAGGACCAGAAAAGAAAGTAACTCTATACTTGGCATCTCTTTTTCTCTTGCTCCTTAATATTGAAAACTTTTGGTATTGGTAACCATTTCATAAACTAGGCCACTACGTTTTCTTGCTCTGATATTTTATGTCTTAAATTCTAACTGTGATAGAATAGTCTAACAGCTTTATTAAATTAAGACTCCGTCTGAGTAGACAATCTAAACCAGGGGTTGTCAACCGCAGGTATGCATGCCCCTGGGGGTATTTGAGAAGACCCTAGGGGGTATGTGCAGACTGCTATCATACCCGCTATTAATTACCTTTTCTGTAAGCTGACCATGTCTATTTCTTTCAACCTCTCCTCATACGACTTGCCTTCCAAGCCCTGTTGTCACCCACCTTTAGACCCTCTCTAAGTTTTCCATGTTATTTTTAAAATGCAGATCCCCAAGCTGCAATACTCTACATGAGGCATAACTAGTACCAAGTATAGTGGTACTATCACCTCCCATGTTTCATGGCTAATGTTTCTGTTGATGCACTACAAGTTCATGTTGTGTCTGTGATCTGCCAAGACTCCAAGATCTTTTTCTGCAGCACTTCTGTCCAGCCAGATGTCACCAGTTTTGTATTAGTGGTTTGTTTTTTTTATTCTTCTTCTCTAGGTCTAGCATCCTGCATTTGTCAGCAACAATGTATTTGTGATTTAGAATACTCATTGTTGATCAGGAGTAATAGTGAACAATACATTAATACTTTTCAGGTATTTTATCCAAAGTTTGTTCTTGGCTTGCTGAATTGTACCTTTTTTCCGTATCTGAAAGGAGACTAAATATCTTCTCATCAGCTATAATCTTATCCTTAATAATTTTTTCAGTCTTCTACAGCCATTATTTGAATACTTCTGTTCTCAACTCCCCCCAATCACTCCCCAAATAAACCAAGAAACAACCCCCGCCCAAATGTTTAAATATAAGTTATGTTGTTAGATGTCCTTATCTTTTGGCAAAGGCTGTACATGGAGGAATCCTTCCAACATTTTGGGTGATGAAAAAGTAGAAGGAAGATTATCTGGATGTTATTGCAACCTCAGAGTTGTGGTGGAGTCAATAGTCAATATCTTCCCTATGGTGAAGGGAGAGAAGCAGGGCTCGCAGGCTTGCTCTCACCTCTCTCTGTAGAGCAGCAACTGGCAGTCTTTTCAAGATGCAAGTATGAACAACCTGGCTCTGATACAATGTGGGCCTGGTGGCTTCTGTAGCATGTCAGTACCAGGGGGATTTCCCAACATCTTTGCTGAGCTATGCAGCTGCATCCACTTTGCTGCTGCTTCTTCCTGTCTCCTGCCTCCTAGCTGCAGTGCAGGTGCAGGTGGAAGCTGCCTGACCCTGGCGCAGTTCCCCACTGGTTGGAAACTGTGCCCATATCACAGCCTGGGGTGCAGGGGGAGGAGGGTGGAGGTTGGTGCAGGGAGAACCACAGGTGCAACTCTTCCTTGCTCAGCCCCAGTCCACAGGCTGCATCTATCCATGGTTTGTAAGTTGCTTATCCCTGCTGTAGAGGAATCAGACCAGTTTTGTTGGAACAGAGATCTCCGTGGATAGGGGAGAATTTGTCCTTAATAGATTCACCTTTTGTTTGAGGTGTAGTGATGAAGATGATCAGAAAGTCTGTTTATGCTGATTATCTGGAGGAACTCAAGCAGAAAATGAATTAAACCGAACAGATGAACATTTGAAACAGGCAAATTGAACTGTACTCTGGGAAGCTAAATGGGGAATTACAACCATTAAATGATAATAAATTAATAGTTTTACTGTTTTTCAATAATTATGGGAAATATAACCAGCTTTACATTCTGGTGCAAAGGAAGCTATTGTCTCTTTAAATCAAGTATACTTTGTTAACTTTGTAGGCAGAAAGAAATTGTAATTATATAGGGAAAGTAAGCCCCAGAGAGAGAGAAGCCAGCTACAAGAAGGTTTAGTAGCAGGACAATAACTTGACCATAGAAAGACTGTGTGGCCTTAGGCAGTTCCTTGTTTTCTCTGAGCCTTAGGACTCCATCCTTAAATTGATGAGAGTGGGACTGCTCCTATCTTATAAAGGGCTATAAAAACAACAAAAAAAGTTAACTATTGGGAGGTGCTCAGATATTATAGAAATTGGGGGTCCTGATAGTACATAAGATAAATGCAAGATGAACTGCTTGGGTGTTCTGTTTTGCCTTAAGAAGCTGAAAAAATGAGAATGGGAGGATTAGGAACATTAGAGCCATTGCAGCCAACATCAACAATGAATGGGGGAAAAACGCCAACAGAACTTAGATCAGTACAGTGATCCAATATACAGTGAACAACTTTTCAGCAATAGAAATAAGTTTTAATTAGAAAAAAAGTCTTTTTGGTTTGTAGTGTTTCAGGGAGAACTCCAGGAGAACAGGCATGCTGGAACAGTGGCCTGTTTATTTGCTGGATCAGCATCTAAAAGTTTGAGGGAATCAGCATGCTCTCATGAAATGTTTCCATTCCACCTAATTGGTGTGCCTAAGAGAAAAGTGCCTTAGTTGGCACATTTTCCATCAGCTCTAGTCTGTACCTCAAAACAAAATAAAAACAAACAAACAAAAAAGCCCATCTTTGGAATCTCCCCATTTACCTTAGCAAATAGAAATTTTACTATTTAACATGTTGATGTGTTAATAACAGCAACTTTGCACATAAAGTGTGAAATCACTGCAAGCCAAATAGCACTCACTCAGTGCTGTTTAAGGGTATAGTTCTAATAACAAGATGAGAAATCACACGTGGCTCTTGGACTATTAGCATCCATTTTATTGATCTTTTAATCTTTGACAATTGGAAATTTTGGGAGCCTGAGAAGGTGGGGATTCTTGCTTCAACTTCACAAAAATACTTTTTAAACTTTGGGGCTAAATTTGTTTGATCGTATACTTTAGGAAAGTATGAAAATCTGTTTGATCTTATATTTTTAAAATGCCATTGATTCTTGTAATGTTATTGACTACCATATTTGCAGTTCTCCTATGGGATTGCACCATAGCTGGTCTAACAATGTAAAGTGAATTGACTTTTATTCATTAATGTTGAACGATAGCTTAAATGTCCCAAACACAGTAGCTATGTTCTTTTTAGGAACTTCAGTGACAGGCCAAAGACTGTTAGTTAAAACCATTTATAAACACTTTAATGGGGCAGTTCTATTTTTTTCATCAGAAAATTCAGTTGTGTGAGAATGGAAATAGGTGTATGCTGCTTTTGATTTTTTTTTTTACAGGGAAACAATAGAAATGTATCATGTATCATTTTGTCTTTCTCATTTCATTTTTGTTGTTTTATATGATTTTTTGGTTCAAATTTACTTTTAATTAATTTAATTTAAACCTTGTTGCCAGCTATTTTTTTCAGAACTTTTGTTTGCAAAAGCTTATGAAACTCAGGAAAAGAAATCAGAATGTCAGACTTTTACTTGTGATGGAAATGTTACAGGCTCTGGGGTTTATGTGTAGTGTGTAACTTCATTACAAATTTACAAACACCAAAAGCAAAAGTATAACCAACAGCCTGGGTGTTACATCTCCTGTGATAGTTAAAGACTGCTGGGCATTCCATTTGTGCTTCTTAAAGTTCAATGACCATCTTAACTAGTGAGCTACTTTTTGGCAGGGAAAAATATTGAGGGCATAAAAACATGACAGGGGCTACACGTGCAATTAATGTGAAGCAATAAATTCTAGAGGAGTTTGAGCCAGAGTTTACATGTACAATTTACACACCTGGTCATCTACACATGCTTTTCAGTGCAGTAAACTACTCTGCCATAAGGATTTGAGAGTTGTGACACTCAATGTGGAGAGTATGATGGGGAGAAGTGAAGTAGTGGCAGACTAGTTGGAAAGGATGAAAGTATATATTTTGTGTGGGCAGGAAACAAAATGAGAGAGATTGGACAAGGATTTCTATAGCAGTGGAGACGGAAGAAGAAATGGAGTTGGGATCATCTTTTGCAAAGGATCCTTTGCAAAGAATTGAAGGACACCATTTTGGAAGTTGAAAAGAAGAATGTAAGGGTCATGAGATTGAGACTGGATAATAGAAGCCAATTGATGAGTGTGAGCATGAATGCCCCACAAGTAGGGAGTCCAGTAAAGTAGAATTAGAACTTCTTGGAAAAGATGTATAAGGAGATGCAATGGGTACCAGACATTGAAGTAGTTATTATGAGGGGAGACCTTAATGGACACATTGGGCAAAGTAGAAATGGCTCTGAAAAAATCCATGGGGGACATACATTTGGGGATCTCAGTCCAGAGGGGGAAAGGATAGCAGACTTTACAGTATTTTATGACCCCACAATTTCAAATACATTCTTTCAGAAAAAAGAACATCTGATCATGTACAAGAATAGAAATAGAGAAAGTCAAGTGGATTATTTGCTAGTGAGGAAACGGGATTAAAAAGAGGTAAAATACTGCAAAGTGATCCCAGGAGAGGAGGTTACCATGCAACACAGAATGGTAGTCATGGACATAAGAGTGAAAGGAGTGAGGTGTACTAAATATCAAGGAGTTCAGAAAATTAAGTGGTGCAGATTGCAGCAGGACAATCAAACAAGAGAGGTCTTTAGAGCAAGATTGTTGGAAGAAATACAGGTTGAAGAAATAGAAGCCTTTGAAAGTTGGTGGCAAGAGGCAGCAGATAAGATCAGGAAAGTGAGAAAAGAAATCTGCAGAGTTTCATCTGGAAAGATGCCTGTCAGGAAGGAAACATGGTGGTGGAATGAGGAGGTACAGGAAGCAGTAAAGGAGAAGGAGAAATGTAAGAAAAAGAAAAATACAAGGGACCCTCTGGACTTTGAGCATGCCAAGTAGAGAAGAAGAGGACAAAGAGGACCATTGCTAAGGCCAAAAATGCTGCAATGGGCAATTTGCTAGAAACAAAAGAGCCTGTTCCTGTTTGCCATCATGATGGATGTGTTTACTGAACAAATAAAAAGGAGAACACCCTGAAATACGATGTTTGCAGATGACGTGGTCATTTGCACTGAGAGTCTAGGGGAAGTGCAAGCTGGATTGGACCAATGTAGAGAAGTGCTAGAGGGAAGAGGAATGAAGATTAGTCAATCCAAAACAAATATTTTCACTGATTTCTCTGGGAGGTACCTGATGTTGGAAATGTGACATTCAATGAGAACCATGTTAAAAATGTTGACATGTTCTATTTTGTGGCCTCAGCCTCACCACGATCTGCTGGCTGGGGAATTGGCTCCGTGGACCCAGAGGGTGGTGGTTGATGGAAGTCAATCGTTGTGGTGCTCTGTGACCAGTGGGGTCCCTCAAGGCTCTGTCCTAGGGCCTATACTATTTAACATCTTCATTAATAATGTAGGCATTGGTGTCAGAAGAAGACTGGCCAAGTTTGCCAACGACACCAAACTCTGGGGTAAAGCGTCCACACCTGAGGACAGGAGGGTGATTTAGCCTGACTTTGGCAGGCTCAGTAAATGGGCGGATGAGAACCTGATGGTGTTTAACACCAAAAAATGCAAGGTTCTTCACCTTGGGAGGAAAAACCTGCAGCACACTTATAAGCTCAGCAGTGCTACGCTGGCTAGCACTGCAGATGAAAAGGACTTGGGGGTCATGACTGACAACAAGATGAACATGAGACAGCCAGCAATGTGATGCTGCAGCTTGTAAAGTGAGAAAAATGTCGGCATGCATCCATAGATGCTTCTCAAGCAAATCCCAGGATGTCATTCTCATGTACTCAGCCTTGGTGAGGCCACAGCTGGAGTACTGCATCCAGTTTTGGGATCCACAATTCAAAAAGGATGTGGAAAAGCGTGAGAGAGTCCAGAGGAGAGCCACACACATGATCAGAGGTCAGGAAAACAGACTTTATGATGAGAGGCTGAGAGCCATGGAACTCTTCAGCCTGGAAAAGCACAGGGTCAGGGGTGATCTGGTGGCCACCTATAAGTTTATCAGGTGTGCTCACCAGGATCTGGGGGAACTTCTGTTAACCAGAGTGTCCCAAGGGAGGACAAGGTTGAATGGTCACAAAATCCTGCATGATTGTTTCAGGCTGGACATAAGAACTTCTTTACTGTCTGAGCCCCCAAGGTTTGGAATAGACTGCTGCCGGAGGTGGTTCAAGCACCTACTTTGAATGCCATCAAGAGACATTTGGATGTTTAACTTGCTGGGATCCTGTGATCCTTGCTGACTTCCTCCCCCTCGGGCAGGGGGCTGGACTCGATGATCTTTTGAGGTTCCCTTCCAGCCCTGGTGCCTATGAATTTGGGGTCAATCATTCAGTGGAACGCAGAGTTAGTCAAAGAGTTGTACCATCAACTAACAGCAGGGTGGGCAAACTAGAAATTGGTGACAGGAATGTTATATAACAGGATAGTATCAGTGAAGCTGAAGGGGAAAGACGTGTGTGCCTCCAGTTCTATTGTACGGAGTGTGAACATGACCCTTGAAGAAAACTCAAGAAAGGAGACTGAACATGACAGAGATGAGAAGGGATAACTAGGTCTATCCATCAGCCACAAACTTCTAGAAGGCCGATTCAGACTTGATATAAGGAAAACTTCTTTATAGTCTGAGTGTCCAAGGTCTGGAATAGACTCTTGCCAGAGGTGGTGCAAGCACCTACTCTGGACTCATTCAAAAGGCATTTGGATGTTTATCTTGCTGGGGTCATCTGAACCTTGCAGACTTCCTTCCTCTGGCATAGGGGCTGGACTCAATGATTTCATGAGTTCTTTTCCAGCCCCTAATGTCTATGAAATCTATTCATAGATAATACAGAACTGGGAATGTATGCATTGTGAATGGAAACACATTCCTATCTTTATAACCTAGATGTTTTAACGTAAACACATTTAAATAGGACTCCTCCAACCCTTACAAGACACTTACTGTGGAAAGACAACAGGGTGGGAACAGTTCAGAGTCTACTGCATTGTCTCTAAGCAACCTGGAAACTGAGTGCTTAAGAGCAGTACTATAGCTATTGAGTGAAAAATGCGTAGGGAATGGATGCAGCTTCTCACATATCTCCCTTGATACTCAAATGGTTTTTCAAATACAGCTTGCACAACGAATAATAGATTTCTACACCAAAGCCCATTATAAAATCCCATCTGACTTCCAATAGGAGTGAATCCCGATATTCTTTGTATACTATTTCAGCAAGAGAGAATAACTTTGTTGTTCAGTCATTCAGGTGACCTGTATTCTATCTCCAGAAAGGTCATAGGGAATGTTTACACGGGATTATTTTGCTGACATAGTGATATCAGATAGGAGTGTGGATAAAAACACAGCCCTAACATAGATACAAGATCCCCCCAGGGCAGATGCATTTGTTGGATATCAAGAGTAGCAGGGAGGGGTGATAATATTAATTCAACTGATTTTTTAATGTGCTCTGTGTGCATAGGTGGAGAGAGAAAAAATATTTGGGGGGTTGCTGCTGTGTGCTGGGCTTTGCACCCTGCTGCCTCAAGAGCTGTGCAGTGCCATGTGCATCCTGCCGCCAGGCGGGCAGGGGCTGTGGTGCAGCCAGGCAAGCAGTAGGCACATGGCATTGTGCAGCTTCTGGGGCAGCTGCAGTTGGGTACAAGGCCCAGCCCTCAGTGGTAGCTGCCTCTGCCCTGCACACAGATCAGGTGGTATGTGCCCCCTGGGCCTCTGCTGGAGTGCACAAAGTGGTGGGAGCCACACTACCCTCTGGACAAGCCACCCAGGCTCTGATTTTCCCACCACCTGGCCTGGCCAGGGTCTCATTCACCCCAGCCCATGCCTCTGCCCCACTCCCTCCCTCACCCCAGGGGCCTTGATCTGCTCCTCCCAGCACCTTCCCCTTCCCAGAATAGATTGATAATGCCTGCTGTGTTGGGCAGCCAGTGATCCACATGCTGGGCTGCAATCCTGGATGTGTGCCCACACCTCCTCACCTCTACTGCAGCCACCAGGATCCTGTGGCTGGGCTGCCTTGCAGCCCTACCCATTGCCCTGCATTTGGGTGGGCTGAGACCCATTAGCCCTGGCCTTCTGCCACCTATGTCTGCATGTGTGCAGTTAGTATTATAATTTCCTAATTCTACACTGGTAGTTTTGGATATAGCAGAGGCAAGGCTTTTTTGGGGGTGATATCTTTGATTGGACCAGCCACATAGGTTCAACAGATGCGCTGAGAAGATCATCCATATTGTCAGTAGCTCTTTCTCTCCTTCATGGTTGCTTTTCTTCTACTCTAGTCATACATTGCTTGATGAACAAGTTTTCTTTGAAGACCAAAAACATAAAAGATAAGTAATGTAACAAGAGCAACCCTAATTCATAAGCATAGCTCTAGACAGAGTTCTGGTTTCCTGGAAATAATGAGGATGTGTAGGTCATGGCATTTCTTCTCCTCCTTCTTCAATAATTGTGAATGTAGTGGGTTAGGGTTTTGCCAATAAAACAATTACATGTTGATTTGACAAAACTAAAACTTTTCACATCAACTTATATATCAATTTTACCAAAAAAAGATTTTTGGGGGTTCAAGATGGAATTTGTAGTGAAAACAATGTAGGCCATATCACTACAGAATATCCACTAGGATACTTAGGGTATTGACCCAAGATGTGGATGACTGAATAACCTGCTGTATGTGATCCCAGCCAGGAACAGGAACTTGTGTATCCTTGCTGACAACTCCTAATCACCTTGGTTATTGACCATTCTGTCAAATGGCTCCCACAGTTTCTTTTGTTGGAGCCATTTCATTTATGTAAATAATTAGGTAGGTTTAGGAAAAGGTTATACATGTATCATATGCCCAAGGTCAGTCTGCACTGAGTTCTGTGACTACTGTTGTATTTTCTACTTTTAACATAACAATCAATATTATTCCAAACGAGGGTGTAAAAATACAGCCATGCAATAGGTGTGGCTGAATGTTTTGCTTTAAATGTGTTTGATGAAAAATAACCTTCTTCCAACCTAGACATTTTGGGTAACACTTCTGAATTTCTTTAGTTCACTGTGTTTTTGGTCAAAATAATAAAAAAAAAAGAATGAGTCTTTCTCAGTTCAATTTTGTTTCCTTTTGCATTCCTAGTGCCAAATACTGAAGAATGTTAGTGCGATATATATTAACATCTGCAAAACTTCCTTAACTTTGAAAGATAAAATAACAAAATGAAAAATTCAAAACAAATGAAAGAAAGGAAAGAAAAATATTCCCTGCTATCCCTACAAAAAATCCAAATTGCAGATTGCAGACATCATTCATTCTGCTGCCCGCCCTCAAAAGGATAAAAGGAAAAAAATAGGAAAGGAGGAAAAAATTAAAACATAAAATAAGAATCACAAAAAATCTCTTTGACGTTTTCTGTGATTTCTTTTTTTCCAGTGAGCTCTTGTGGGGGATGGGACAAAGATCACCTAAATAGAGAATTTGCGGGACATCATCTTTGTTTTTTTCCCCCTGCAGATTTCATACCTTGATATTTAATCTTGATGACGGCATGTGTAGCTAGCTTAATTAGACTCCTTTACAACACTTCTAATCACCCTAAACTGGTGCAACACTGGCAATTTCCTTCTTTTTTCAGTTAGGCCCCCTACTAGAGCAGCACATATTTCAGGGGCCTATAAAGGCTTTACGACAGAGCTAAACCAACAGATTCTCTTGCTCACCTACAAATAATTATCCAAGCAAACTATACTGGTTGTGTTATAGATTAGCATTTTATGTCCATAGGCCTATAAACACTAGGCAGAGGTCAGGACCCTATTGTGATATTCACAAAGTTCAAACAGTGAATTTGTTTCATTGTATGGCATAAATGGGTTACATCACACCAAAATATGTGGAGAAATTAATTATAATTACAGTTACACTTCTCATCAGTATGAACATTATATGAACTAATCTCTATCTAATTAATATAATTCTACAGGCAACCAGACAATTTTACTCCACATATGTGTGTAATAGTTGACCTGTGTTCTTGAACTTGTCTGCTCAAAATTTTCTGTGTTCTTATGCCAAGCAGAAAATGCCAGCTTTCACAGTCAGTAAAGCAGGTTCTTTTTTTTTTTTGTATGCTGTACAGCAGTAGATTGTATCCTCAACTTTGACATATGGTGCAATTGTAATGTGTTTCAAAGATTGCCTTAATATCATTCTCAATTTTAGCTGCCTCAATCCAATATCCAAGTCTTTTTTATTTATTTATTTATTTATTTATTTATTTATTCAGGCTTTCTCACCATTTCTTTTCATATTTTTTATCTTATTCACCTTTTTTGAATGGTCCAATATCTTCCCCGACATTGTCCGGTTATGCCTTCATTAGAATCACTATATAATCTTCCCCTCCATATGATACAAAATTCTAAATTAACTCTTTTACTTATGACCCCCTTACCTTAGTAAATGCCTAAGAATGTGAGACTCATCTGTACAGCCTTGTGCTGTATAAATATAAACTAAAAGACTTCTTAAAAAATCATTTAAAAATCCCAGTCACTGAAATGCTATGGAGTTCTTTAAAACCATTTGTTTTTAAAACACCTACTTTTCTAGGTTTGCATCTTGACATTGAATTGATGTTCTTTTCATAGCACAGGCATGAGTTGGTATATTTTTAAAGAATGAGTGTATGACTGAAAGATGTTGGTCTGATAGTCTCAGAGAACTAAGCCTTCAACATTTACATTGGGAATTTGTAGGGTACCTTCCAGAAAGAGTGGCTGTCACTGCTATAAGACATCATCAGCTATCACTTGTAACGTATTTCATCTTTATATACTGCAAACCTGGCTGAATTTGTTGGATGGCCATAAGAGCCATAATCCCCTAATCCCTTCTGATCCTCCCATTTGTGCTCTTCAAAATATGATTTAAAATAATTAATTCAAATAGAAAGTAAAAGGGAAGAGGAATGTTCTGTTATGTTTGTATTGTAGTACCATACATGCTGGTGAGCTTTATTAGCATTACTTGCAAAGCGTAAATTTTAAGCTTGAAAATACACTGGAAGCATGTTTGAATGATAAATTCAACTGCAATATTTGGAGCATTTTTATGCCAGTATTAGGTTTAGTTACATAAATCATTTAATCACATAGACTGAAATCTACTCCATTTACATACAACCAGACATGATGATATCTATCAATGTAAATTGCTTTGTAAGAGGTGAAATCTAACCGCCTACAACCCAGGGTTTGTTAACAGGATTGTTGTATAGCATATGGATTTAGACAAGCAATCCATCTGCAGCATCTCTGTCATGTGTTGGTGCTGCTGGATTTGTATCCAGATTGGTCTCATGATCCCTGTTTTGACTTCCTGTTGTTGCCTATATAAAGCAACTGCAGACACATTAGGTGTAGAAACACTTATCTATTTGATTCTTATGTGGTACTTTCCTGTACCTCCTAATCAGGGTTAAGAGTTGCAGAGAACCGTGTACTAACTACACCATAAAAAGGGAAAAAAATATGTTGCGAAGTTTCATAGATCAGATGGAAGTGAAACAACCAACAAGAAATTATTACATACAGCTGTCTTGGCAATGATATAGCTAGCATTTACATTAGTAGTATGTCACTGGACACAGCCTCTTTATTTCTACCTCCCCTCCAAAAAAAAAAAAAAAAAATCTGCCTGCAAGTCAGATGATTGCTTTGAAATACTGATACATTGCAAGCCTCAGCTCCTAAACAAAACCAAGTAGTTTGAATGCAATTATAAAGCTATTTCTGATTTCCCCCTGGACCCTCTCAGATTTTGCTCTTTTGATCTTCAGAATACATGGCATACTAAAGGAAAAAGGTGACTTGAGACTTACAAGATAACATTTATTTTGCATAAGCATTTACTACTGGACAAGCAGCTAGTATTAAGACAGTTTGTAAACTACAGCAAAAATATGAGCATTTATCTTCCTTTTATACTTGTACCTGACTATGCAAAGGCAGCAAAGAGTGTTGGGCACTGTCTCACAACAGCTTGAATCTTTCCCTTTGGCTAATCATACACTTTCTGAAACATTGCTGTCTTTTTTAATATAGAGCATAGCATTTCATTTCTTTGAACTCTTAGCACTACTAACCTTTTCTTTCTCTCGCTCTCTTTCCTTCTTTCCTTTAAAATCTAATTCCTCAGGTCTGCCTCACAGCATGTCATTGTCACTAAGAGAGAGAGACTCCTAATAACCATTAAACCAGCTTTGTATCCATTTATATACTTTTTGTCAAAATCTAAGTTTTCACTATTGAGATGGGAAGTAGAAAAGCCATTATAGAAAACTAAGTAACATTTTAGGGTTTCTTTCTCATTTTATATGTTTTCTTTCTGTTCATAAAAGTATATTGATGGTACTTTTAAAACCTATTTCTTCATTCAAATGTGATCCCAAAGGAGTCCCTCTCAGTTAAGATATAAAATGTAGAATTTTGAATGTCAATAGGAGTCAGGGCCTCGATACCCTTTTATATCTTCGGAACTCTCTCTTACAATTTCCACTTTATTCCTTTGTTTCTGCTTTCTATAATTCTCTTTTTAATCTGATCCCTGCCCACACTTTTCTTTCTTTGGATGAAATTTCCCATGCTTGTCTACACAAATTTGCATAAGCATGCTTCAAGTTAAGTCTTCTGTGGTCCTGTCCGCACTAGAACATACACCCTTTCCTGTCAATGAACATCAGCAAAAGATAGAGCTGAATCGGCGTTAAATATGATGAAATTGAAAATAGGACAAAACCACCTGCAGCATTTTTCAGAAACAGTGATCTAGAATTTTCCTGTTGGGTTTTGACAGAGCTCCAAACCATGGATTTATCTGTGCTGTAACTGAAGTTAGAATTGCAGCATACCCCAGATATACTTGTCTTGCTAGCATAGATAACTAGAGCAGGGAAGATGTGCTGTGGCAGACTTGAGCATGGACTGATAGCCTCTGAGTAAATAATTTAGTCGAGTTGTCCAAAATTTAGCAATTCTCCTGGGTGGGAAAACTGAATATTCAAATTTTTCACTAGGGTTACAGTAGTTTGGCATCCCAGCCCCATTGCAGATCATTTGATGACTGCTCTGAAGCTTCAGACCCAAAGAGCCCATTACAGGACTTCCAGAGAACTGCCAAGCTTCCAGCTGGCAGCACGGATCCCAGAAGTCCTGAGTGGTGGAAATGCTGAGATTTAGAATGCACAAATTTTCCGGGCAACTGGTGTTACATCTTGGCAGTCTTGAAAACTCCCAGGGTTTCCTGTTTATGAGCTTTTGGTATGGAGTCTGGAAACTCTCTAAAACTCCTCATTTGAACTGGGGTTTTAGGTGCCAGGGACAAGTTCCATATATACTTCTCTCTTACAGAGACTATAGAAAAGGAAATGTCACAGAGAATTGACTTAAGCCTCAGTTAACAAATTCTTGATGATTTCTTTTTGTCTTGATGGTTTCCAAGTGCTACAAGATTCTCTTCTATTTGGTGTCACTGGCTCAAGACTTGTGTTGAGTTTCTTTCTGGATGCAATTATATTTCACTTTACCAAGTGTTATTATTTTTTAAAGAGACTTATTAAGGGATATATTGTTGTGCATTAGGGCTGTGCGAAACAGCACCTTTTCATTTTAATTTCTGTTTCACCATTTCAAAGGGACAGTGTTTCATTTCATTGTTTCTTTAGTTTTGAAGCACTGTTCCATTTCGTTTCGTCGCAACTGTTTCACTGATTCAACGCGTTTCGACATTTTGCCCATAGGCTGTAATAGGGAATCCTGAAAATGCCTATAACTTTATCATTTCTTGCCTGATTTTGGATGAAATTTTCAGGGGTGGTAGCCCTGTCTAGGGGCATGAATCCTACTAAGTTTTAAGGGAATAGGTACAGTGGTTTCTGGAAAACTGCACCTCAAGGTGCTGACAATCAAAACTCATGTCACTTGCTGGCAGTGGCAGCTTCCTGTTATCCCACATGCAGATCTGGGGACCTAGACCCCTAGGAGGGATGTGGGGTTGTGCCAGACTCCTCCCAGGTGTGGGCCCCCCGGATCTGTGCGCGGGATGACAGGAGGCTGCCACTGCCACTTGGGATCGGTGCTGGACACAGAACGCACCCAGCACTAGGAAGACTGGTGCTGCCACTGTCCCCAGGCAGCAGCAGTAGCCTCCTGTCATCCCACATGCAAATCTGGGAGGAGTCCAGCAGTGCTGGCAGGGAAGGTTAAGCTCTTTGGGGCTGGTGGAGTCACTCAGACCGCAGCCCTGGTTCTCCCCGCCTCCTGCCATCAGGCTACACTACGAGCCACTCTGCCAGCCCCATGGAGCTCAGCCCAGCAGTCAGAGGTGGCAGGAGAGGCAGGATTTCACTGTTTCAAGCTCAAAACATGTTGAAACAGCTTCAAAATGAAACACTCATTGAAATTTTGCACAGCCCTATTGTGCATACCATTAATATATGTATATGAATATGTTTACTCTGCAAAACTATAAATACAATATAGTAAACTGCATTTTTTAAATCTTACTAGAATGACAGGATAGGTTTTAACAAGTCAGCTATTTCTAGTTATTACAAGCTACACTGCACTAAAAGTTGCATAGCTTCTGATTTAATTTTCCCTGTTTTCCTCCTAACTCCATAAGGTCAAATTATATACAAGATCACTAAGTCTATAGCCATGTTATTGGACCATGTATTTTTGCCTTCTATCCCTTCTAAATCTTATAAAATGGAACTATGACAGTTTTCACAAAAAGAGAGAGTCTGGTTTAAAAGATCAGTCTTAGATTAGTATTTGTATGGCCATGTGGAAGAATACCTTAAAGCAAGTAAAGAGGAGATTTAGAAATTTAAATAATTTAATGCAAAACCTTTGCAAGCTTCAGTTCAAGCATCTGGAAATATGTTTTTTTTTTGTCTTTGCTTTTACTGCCTCTCTGCATATATAGTTCCATCAAAACCAGTCAATGTAACAAAGCTGGTTGAATGTTTAGAGAATTTCTCTCACTTCAGTATATGTAAGGACATAATGAGAGCTTCAAGGGAGAAAAAAAAAATCTTTCCCTTTCTCTATTGTGTGTGAAACAACTGGAGCTCCTCCTAGTACATTCATGAAAAAGTTGCTATAACTAGTTGAAGGAGGGCACAAAGTAAAAGATAAGAGCTGTTATAAATACAATTTACTTAAAGCCACAAGTATCTAATTAGGGAAGTGAACAAAGTTTGAAATTTTAAAGAATCTTTCTGAAGGTGGAAAGAAGCCAGATAATAGCTATGGCCATTTTGCACTTTGGGTTCAAAAGAAAGAAAGCTTCTGAGAAAAAGCACAACAAAATATTGCAGTACCAGAGTTAACAATGCAATTTCTTTGACAATTGTGGAGTACTCGCTGTGTATTTTGAAGTGCCCCTTTTTTGTGAAGGCTGTATATCCAACCTTTTTTCACTTATCACCTAACAAACAGTCCTGGGAAAAGCCAGTCTAAAGCATAACTGCAGAATCCACGTAATTTGTTTCCTAGTTAAATTAAAAATTGTTGTTGATGTTTTAAATCTACAAATGGAACAGTGACACTTAACTTGCTCGGTATGAAAATACCTATGCTGTTACCTAACTATAATTTAGTTTTGAAACAGAATTCTTTCTATCAGTTAACTGCATGGAGTGGGCTCAAAGGGAGTTTCTCTTAAACAGAAGAATGGTTCAAGGTTAGTTTCATCACTGTAACACAGGGGTAGGCAACATTTTTTGACCGGAGTGCCAAAAACACCACAATGTTTACCTTGGAAGGTGTCAGAGTGCCGGCATGCCAGAAAAACAAAACGAGGGCACAGGGTACAGTACAGGATACATTGTATATTAGTATAGTTAATAATCATAAATGTTGCCCTGCTGCTTTCCCCTGAGCCCTCTGGAGTGCAGCGTGTGCTACCCAGAGTGGCAGCACATAGAGGGGATGCACAGGTAAGCTGCCTGCTGCTGCAATCTCCGTACTGCCCTGGCCATACTTCCCCTGTGTGCACAGGGGCAGCATGGGCAGTAGCGCAGGGTTGTGCCCCTTGGTGCTGCCCCCGACTGCAGGGGAAGTGTGGCCAGGTCAATGGGGAGCTCAGAGCAGCTGACAGCTTTTGTGTGCCTCACTGCTGTGCTCTGCTCCGCCGGGTACCACACACTGCTCTGCAGAAGTGGCAGGGGAGGGCAGCAGAGTGGGGAGCATTGCCAGCACCTGCTGCTTCCCTGGAGCTCAGGGCTGGGGCTGGGAGGCAGCTGGGCCCAGGGTGGAGAGGCAGGAGCTGTTTGCAGCCTCCGGGCTGCAGCTGGCCCAGGCTGTGGAGTAGCTGCTGCCAGCCATGGTGACAGCAGGGCTTGCAGCCTTCCAGCTGCCTGCTGGGAGCAGCCCAAGCTCTATGGCTAGCAGCAGCTGTCTAGAGCCCAGGCTGGTGGTGGCATGCTGAGCAAAATGGCCTTTTGTGCCATGCTCGGCACATGTGCCGGGGGTTGCTGACTCCTGCTGTAACATAAGACTTTCAGTAATAAGGAAGTGGATGGAAATGATCTAAAAGATGGAGGAGTGAAAAAAAAGTAATTGAATCATAGAAAATTCAGATTGGAAGGGACCTCTGGAGGTCATCTAGTCCAAAACCCTGCAGGACCATCCCCAACTAGAGCATCCCATTCAGGTCTTAAAAACCTCCAAGGATGGAGACTCCACAACTTCTCTGGGTAAGCTGTTCCATTGTTTTATTACCCTCCCAGTGAGAAAGTCTTTCCTAATATCTAACCTAAACTTCTCTTGCTGCAACTGGAAACCATTGCTTTTTGTTTTGTCATCTGCCACCATTGAGAGGAGTCTAACTCCATCCTAAAGTCACAGAATATTGTCAAGCTTTCATATAAATATATTCATGTTAATGACTGTTTGTAAATTAAATTAAATATATTTCTCATTTATATACAGCAGACATAAGGTAGAGACACGCATTACCCGATATCTCTTTTATGCCGCCATAAACAACTTTGTGGTGGCACAAATGGTGAGTTAATAGAATTTGCTCCCCTTTGCCATGCCACATGAAAGGAAAATCAGTAGTGCAACAGAAGGTAGTAATGATTCTGCTGCTTTATTTTGGCAGACATCTATTAGCCCTGTGGCAGGAGAGTAGAGCAGCATTAGCTGCTGTACTTTCTAGCCACTCTGGGCATGTGGTCTGGGGGCTTGAGGGCCCAGCAAGCCCTCAGGACACCTGCTCATTTTTCCTGCTTACAGAGGGCACCCCAGGGAATCTGGGGTGCTTCTTCATAATCAGAGAAGTTGGAGTTCCTTGCTGAGCCAGACCCAGCCCCAACAATCAGGGAGCACATCTGCCTGAGCAGGGCAAGATCACATCACCCCTTCTCCTGCACCATCAAGGGCAGGACAAGGATGTTTTGTGTTTTGCCCAATGAAGCAGATCAGCTGTGTTGTAACACAGTTGATCTGCTCCTTTCAGCAACATCTTTTTCTAGACTTAAAGGATCAACTTAGTTAAACTGGGAATAACCCAGAATAAGATAAAAGGTATGTTGTAAGCATGAATAATTAGGTTACTTTACAGACTTAAAAAAACCCAAAAAACAAAAATGGCACTTTAAACTCTGTGTACTCCTGTGTCAAGCCCAGCACATGCCCAGAAAAGGCACTGCATTAGTTGGACCTGACTTGCCCAACATCTGTATTGATCAGGTGCTTTAGTGGGGCTTTTCTGGCACTTTAATAGCTGATGGAGTCAGCTTTAGATAAAAGTGCCAAAAAGTCCTGCTGAGGTGCCCGGTCTATACAGATGTTGGGGAGCCTGCTGAAGTGCTCAATCGATACAGATGCTGTAAAACCAGGTCCAGCTAACACACTGCTTCTTCTGGTAAAGCACAGTTTTGGGTTGTTTTTATTTTAACATCTGTAAGCAGCTTGAATGAATGCAGGGATTAGAACTCTGACAACCAGGAACAGGCTTTCTAGCTGAGGCAAATTTAGATTACCAAAATAAAGAATCACAAATATTTAAAATTTTAATCCAGTTCACAAAGGTCACTTGTATTAAAACTCCAGGCAGTGATCAGATGTTATAATACTTTCTGCAACAATTCTATAACTTTCTGAAGCATGTTTTAAACCTCAATATGCATGTGCTTACCGTAACTGCACTATGTGGAAATTCATTTTATATTGTATAGTTATGCATGTTTTGTCTTTTTTAGTTCTGTTTGTTTATTGCAATATCAGTTGCATTTAATGTATGTGTTCATAGCATCTGAGGAAGTAGGCTATCCCCTACAAAAGTTTATACCTCGCTGAATGAATTCATTTTTCTGGTGTCACCCTGCCTTGCCTTCTGCCTAAAATAAAACATGGGGGCCAAATGAATAATTCCTTTGAAGAAAATGGAGTTTAAAATAACAGTGGAAAAGAGTTATACCTTTAACAGGGAGATAGAAGCATTCACTAAAATGGACATCTTTTAAAGTTCAATCTGTGTAAGTCAGTTTAATACATAAGAAAGCTTCTTGTTTAATACATAAGAAAGCTTCTTGCTGAAGTAGAAATTGCATCCTTTTGGGGAGTTTATTTTTTTTTCTTTTTTCAGAGCAATCTGCAAACAGGAAGGCAATTTAGAACCTCTTTTTTCTGTATTACTATTCACATATGTCACAATGATCTTGAGATATTTTCATAATGTATTGTGTTGAAAAAACTAGGTTTTTCATACAGCATGCTATATAGTCTTTATCATACAGATAGTAAATTATTACATTTTTGTAATATTCTTATCCTTTCCATGACTAAGAATCATACCCTTAACAGTCAAGAGATATTTCCATGGTGTTTTTATTAGATTAGCTGTATCACACTAGGAAAGAAAGCTCTTAGTCTTATATGAGCCTGTGGAAAGACTGAGGGGGTTTGCTTATTCTTTGAGGATTTGTGAAATATTTCATCAAAATGGCTTATTTGCCATGCACCAAAGCTCAGCACTAGTTTATTATTTCTTAAATATAGGGATGCTCATTTGAATCCATGATAAGAAAGTCAGCCAGAGGTTGTCTCTAAGGAAATTCAGTATTCAAAATAAAAGGTCAAATATTATATTAGAGAATCTGTGTGGTAAAGAATTTGCTAAAGGTTTCAGATCTCTGCAAGACAGGAAAGCTCATGACTTCTCTATAGCTCTCAAGAAAATCAGATTTATACAAAAATAAATTTTGTCAATGTTTGGCAGTCCAATTTGTGTCCCGTTTCTAGTGTTGCTGATATTTGGTATTTTATATTGTTTGGGGGTTTTCTTATTGCAAGTCTTATGATATTTGATATTTTTCTTAAAGACTAACTGGTAATGTTGTGGCTGTGAGAGGTTGTTTATTTTTTGGGTGGGGTTGGTTTTATTGTTGTTGTTGTCAGGGTTTGTTTTTTTTTAAGTAAATTCCTAGTTCTCCTGGTTTGAAAAGAAAAACATCAAAACATACCATAAAGGTTTAAAGGATTGGTGGGAGGGAGGGACTGATAAGAGGCAAATGATAAAAATTTGAAAATATACTTAAGGACCTGGGGCTTGAAGTGGACAATAAGCTGAATATGATCCAACAGTATGCCCTTGTTGCAAAGAAGGCTAATGGCATACTGGGCTGCACTCGTAGGTGAGTTACCAGCAGGTCAAGGGAAGTGATTATTCCCTTCTATTCAGCACTGGTGAGGCCACATCTAGAGTGCTGTGTTCAGTTTTGGGCCCCCCAATACAGAAAGGATGTGGACAAATGGAGAGAGTCCAGCAGAGGGTAACAAAAATGGCAAGAGGGTTGGGGGACATGACTTCTGAGGAGAGGCTGAGGAAACTGGGCTTATTTAGTTTGGAGAAGAGAAGACTGAGATGGGATTTAAGAGCTGTCTTCAACTATCAGAGGGGAGGTTTGAAAGAGGATGGAGCTAGGTTGTTCTTAGCGGTGACAGATGACAGAACAAGGAGCAATGGTCTCAAGTTTCAGCAAAGAAAGTTTAGGTTAGATATTAGAAAGAATTTTCTCACTAGGAGGGTAGTAAAGCACTGGAACAAGTTAACCAGAGAGGTGGTGGAAACTCCATCCTTTGAGGTTTTCAAGACCTAACTAGACAGGGCTTTGGCTGGGATGATCTAGTTGGGGATGGTCCTGCTTTGAGCAGGGGGTTGTCCTAGATGACCTCCAGAGGTTCCTTCCAACCCTAATTTCTATGTTTTCTATGATTTCTATTTTAATACTAATGTCTTGGTTTTTTGTGAGTAATCTGTGGTTGTTTTAATAGCCTGGGCTAGGAAAATTGAATTTGAATTTGTCTCTTTCTCCCTAGTAGTAGAGGCAATGACATAAATATTAGGGTTGTACAAAACAGCACTGTTTCATTTCAGCATCCATTTCATCATTTTGAAGGAATAGTGTTTCATTTAAACTTTTCATTTTATTTTGAAGCACTGTTCTGTTTTGTTTTGTCGAAAGTATTTTGCTGTTTCAATGTGTTTTGACGTTTTGCCCATAGGCTATAATGGGGAGTCACAGAAATGTCTATAACTTCATAATTTCTTGCCTGGTTTGAATGAAAACAGCAGGGACAGTAGCTCCTGCTTGTCTCGGACAGCCGGAGCCGACTCGAGGTGAGTTAGAAATTGCTCGTTCGTCAGGGCGGGCTGGTGAATGGAGAGGCAGACAAGGTTTAATGGTTGCAAAAATGTTTACTTACGCCGCTTGTAGTTGCAACGCAGATGGTCCGGTCGTCTGAACAACTACGTGAGTTGTTCCAGCTGGCGAGGCCCAAGCCAGTTAATCCATCTGCAATTCAAGCCAGCAGGAAAAGGGTACATCTGGGATTGTGCTCGGCGACGGGAAGAAAGATCGATAGGTGATCAGTCTATCGATCAGCTAGCCTCAAGTCAGATCTCTTCAGAGGCACTCTGCAGCGTGCTCAAAGTTCTTCGACTTGGGCGGAAGTCGCACGGAATTTTAAACGGCTAGCAAGCCAATTACTAGCTGCCACGTGTGAATAAT
>NW_005843389.1:0-253 GCF_000455745.1 Alligator sinensis | reverse complement strand
CTGCAAAGAAGGCTGCAAATTGGCGGGAACTCTCTTGCACCGAGGCTCTTCTGTGCAGCAAAAACCCTCGCTGTGCAAGAGGCTCTCATGTGGCAAGAAAATTCCATCGTGCCGAGGCGCCAAAATCACTGGGTTGTGACATGCCCCCTTGCCAACGGCACAACTGGAATTTCAGACACATGAGCACATCTTACGGCATCTTTGCTTCGGGATTTACTTACTTGGCAAAGCTTTAACAACCAATGTATATATA
>NW_005843388.1:164472-172217 GCF_000455745.1 Alligator sinensis | reverse complement strand
AAGAGGAAGTAAAAATGTATGCAATATAGTGACTCGCTATGACTGGAAAAAGAGTTGGCAGTGAGGGGGACTGTTTCAGTGGGCACTACCATATGTCTTTTTTAGCAGGGCTTCCTTTTAGCATCTTGGGGCTGGCTCTTGCCCTCCCAGTGCCAGCCTGGCATTGTAGTATCTCTAGGCCCAGTGGTGGTTTCCTGGGGAGGGAACACCTGTTTTGTTTTGTTGTTGTTGGTTTGCTTTTTCTTTGTTTTTTTCTGGTCCTTTAAAAACAATGGGTTCTCATCAGCATTTTGGGTACAAGGGGAGAGTGTTGGAGCTTGCTCCATCTTCTCTGAGTGCTGGTCTGCTATTGCAAAACCTCCCAGGCCTAGTGCTCAGTGTGCTCATTCCCTCTTGGAGAAGCAGTTGTCTCTTTTTTTTGGACACATAGACCGCCGGGGGGGGGGCCCCCCCCCCCCCCGCACACACAAATTCCAGCATAGCCATGCCTCTAAAGCTTATGTAAAGCTGCCTTAATGTGTATGATCCTGTCGCTCACTGGTCCTTGCCAGCAACACAGATAAAAGTTTTCCATTAGCTTAAATGACAGAAGCCTGTAGCTTTGGTCTCCATTTTGACCCCACCTGATGGCAGTGTGTCCATATGGCATACATATCCTGTCATGTATCATTATACTTGCAGGGGGCATGCTTGTATCAAGTTAGTGCTACAACATTACTCTGATAGTGACTGACAAGTCAAAACACAACTTTTTAAAGATACCAAATGCTGGAGAAATTCTCACGGTATTCTAGTTCCATGAAAGTTTCATGTACCCATTCTCCTCCTCGATACTTGTTTTGGCTAACAAAAAAAGTTCAGCCCAGTATCTTAACCTGTTTTCTTCTTCATCATGATAATTTCATCAGCGTTCACTATTCAAAGAAAGAGTTCCATTACATGCAGAAGGCTACATATCTTCTCAAAATAATGGCTTAGAATTGTGTTACTGGATGTTTTAACTGAAGCCATTCACCGTAAAGAAAATAACCCTAAAGGCTTCTCCAGAGTTTGGGATAAAGTAAATTAACATCTCACCAGATAATATAGACAAGGCTGAATCCTAGTGTAAACTGATTGCCTTTCCAGGCCTCTGGGCAAGAGGCTTAAATTAGAATGGGAATCTTCTCCTGTCCCTTCTGTATTTGTTTTTTTCCCCCCACCAGTAATCATTAAAGAATATGGTTTAGTTATGCTTTCATATCAGAGTTTTCTGCAAGATCTTTGTAGTTGCATTGCTCTTGTAATGTAATAAACCTTGTCTGGATCTCTCAGGCTATATGTTGCAAAGAATGTTATATGTTACTGGAATTCCTTATAATGAATTATCTTTTACAGATCATGAGACAATTTATATCAATAGAGAATTTGACCCTGCATCTTTTAATATGAATTACTGTATTGATCTCTGGAAAATTAATAAAAAATTAAAGTAGAGCCAAAAAGGGTTGCAAAGTGCACTGATCTTCCACCCAAGGCTGAACCCTCATGATGCTGGTTTCTAATAATGCCAGAGATATATTCTTCCACTCCACTCAGTAAAAACAAAGACTTGTTTTCCCCATTTCCATGGGGAGAAACTCCAGGAAAACAACAGGGGAATGAAAGAGAGAGCAAGTGAGCGTGCCTGAGAAAGAGATGCATGCACGCATCATTATGGATCATTATAATGATGATATCATTATGATGATCCAGTTTGATCCCGTGCGTAATGCACACCAAATAATTTCACCCCATGACTTCTGCATCAAGCCCAAAAGTTTATGGCTGATTTCTTTGCCTATCCCACTGAAGGCAGGAATTTGCAGCTTCCTATGTACTGTAATTCCTTTTGGCCCATTTTGCCCCCTGGCAAATGACACACACATTATACATAAAACCCTTCCCAAGGATAAGCTGGGTTCTAATACTGATGGCTTCTATGTTCAATTTAAGCTTCATTACAGGCTATGAAACAGACTTTATTATAGCCTCGAACTTCATTACAGCCTAAAACACAGAAACACATTGTTGTACTTGGCTATCCACCATTATACATCTTTCTTTTTATCGCTCAGGCTTCCAACCAGGAGATCCAACCAGGAAAATTAGTCTATTCCAGGCTCATGAGTGAATACAAAGCTCACAAATAGTGTTGGATTCATAGCCAGATAAACCAGTCTTCTTTTTATCTACTGAGAACAGCACAAGGGAAGACATTTGCAAGCTGCCTCACCCAGATTCCCCACCCTCCAGTGAAGGAAACAGCAATATGGGGAAAAAAAAACCCAAAACCAAACCCTATAAACTCTGACAAAAGGTAACTTCTTTCAAGTTTTGTTTAAAGCTATTCCATGAAAATCATAGGGAAGTCCATCCCTGTTTTAAAATTCCACAGGATATTTCAAAAGCTTTCTTTATTAAATTTTACTTAACGTGATAGAAGTTCCTCTAATGTTCAAGTGAATCCGATTACTAATCCCTATTAAATGCTATAGGATTTTTCCATAATAGAATCCTTAAGGTAAACAGTTCAGACTCCATGACCCAAGCAATCCTTGGCCTCTTTCTAAAACACCGTCGATACGGACATAAGTTAGGGTAGTGGCTGTATGCTGTTTACTGTATACAACTACTGTGGGCCATATTCAGACCACCAACTCATTTATACAGGATACCCACCAGAGCCACACTCCTACTGGAGGCCTCAAAGTGAAAGGCTCTGTACCCCAGTACCAACTGCATAAAAAGCCATTCAAGTCCCAAACCTGTGCCTTAAAAAGGCAATGAAATGTTAAGGATCAGCAGTTAGTTCATCTCTAAAAGGAACAAAAGTAAAGTCAGTCCAGAAAAATGCACAACAGTTGCAAACCAGGAGCAAGCAAGTCAAAAGGAGGCTCTTATTTTGTCCTTTGTTTCAGCAGTTCTACTATAACCACCTCTTCCTACAAACTAGGCAGAGAGAGTTCTCCTATGCCTCCTTGAAAAAAAATAGTTTTATATAAAATAGCTGCTCTCAGGTTTAAAGAGTATTCTAATGGACACTATAATGACCTGCTTTGAGATGTGCAGTTGTTACCTGAATGAAACTAGAAAGCAATTTGTATTCCCTGCAATAAATAAATTAACTATTATGTCTTTCAAGAAGACCAAGGTGTGGTCCTTGTTGGCAGGATTTAAGGTATATGTTTGCCAGCCTTTTCCCAACTGGAGTAAAGGTGCTAACAATATAAAATTGCAGAAGAAAGAAAGCAACATGTGAAAGACAGCATTCCCCAAAGCAAATTTTCCATATTCAATGACATGCGTATTTTTGGCACACTGAAGAATCAACGCATACAGCAGAACAGGAAAGAAAAGAAGCAGACTGAAATGCTGAAGCTAGATTCATCTGTATTTGAGGTGCTTGGACAAGACTGACCTTTATTACAGAAATCTCTCACATCAGAATTATATGTGATAAATTTACAAATCGTAGAACCAAATGCACCTTACAGAACTGGTACTGTACAAAATAGTACCACCTGACCAATTGTTAATCAGAAGTGCATTTATAGCCTGTAGAACTGTACAAGTTCAAAGCACTGGACAGGCATTGACAATTTAATTAATCTTGATGACAGCCATGGAATGCAGATTTTTACTCATTTTATAGAAGGGGGGAGTAGACAGGGAATTGAACTGAATGGCAAAGGACCTTCCTTACCTAATGCTCCCAGCCCAATGCTCGTTCAGACCACACTGCCCCTCAGCTCTGCTCTATTCTGCTAGGTAAGAGATGCAATTGATTGATAATGCATAGCAGAATCAGTCGTACTGAAAATGACTCAAGGCTTCAGCAATTTGGCGTGATTTTAAATAAACCTCATGGGAATAGTGTGGAGGCTGACGACATCTGACAGTGAGTAGGCAAAGGTATAAAATTATGCTCAGAGAAGAACTAAAATTCTGCAGTAAATACAATAACATACTTGACTCCAAACAGTGGCTTCTAAGACCAATATCCTTGTCTGCATGGGAATTTGGGGCACTTTTACACATGCTCCGATGCGTTCCAATTAGAACACATTGGAGCAGACTTCGATTGAGTCTGCTGTAATGTTCTAATTAGAATGCTCCAGTGTATTGTCAAGTAATAGAGTTGATGAGCTGATCCCTTATCTGTAAAATATGGGCACTGAGCCTTCTTACTTGGAACTATCAAATGTAATTGTTAGCCAGGTAAACAGTCTGGAGAGCAAGGAAGCAAATCCATGTTTCAAAATGTCAAAACTGAAGCTTTCCAAATTTTAAGCAATTTAAAAAATTTTAATTGTATTTTTCTAAATTAAATTTAAGCCTAGAAGACCTTTACATGAGCCTAAATAAAAGCAGATATGAATCATTCTACTGAACTCACTGAATCTGCCTGTATACCTAAACCCTGATTCAGGGAAAGTACTTGTGTTTCAGACATGCCTATTTAGCAAAAACAGTGAATTTGCTCTTACCCAAAGACAAGCAAAATAGCACAATCCTGAACTGTTTTTCTCATGTGGGCTATCTACTGGCCAAACTGTGTCCTCTGATGTGTCCTGTAAAAGCAAGCTGTCCACACGTCCAAGAGTTCTGCTATGTAGAACTTAGCCCTTGACATACACAGCAAAAAACAAAAACAACAAACAAAAAAGATTTCTAGAAGGGATCCTTCTTCTAGCAGCTGCTACTCCCTTTGCTGACAGTGAGAAATTCTGGATGCTTGGGAAATCTGGGCACCTCAATGCAGATGGCCAAAGATATGTGTATTCTGCATTCTACCACATGACTACAGCTCATTCAGACATACTTAAGCTATAAGCTATAGCTTTAAACTAGCTATACTGGGTATTGATAATAGCATTGCCACAGTTAACAGAGGACTCTGTATGGACTTCATAAAATACTGGTTAGGTCATTAGCCACACTGAGTTCCACATTGCTACAAACAGCTACCCTACTCTTAGGAACTGCTAACCAGCTTAGCAAAAATTCAGGTAGGTCTACAGAAGTGCAAATCTCACCCTCAAATGCATCTGTCCTGCAGATAAAGTAGAAGCTGTGGGGTGTCAAGTTCTTTCGATAGTCTGCCCCTCAACCATACATTTTTAAAACACCAGCTCCTGTTAGTGACAACTGAGACAATGGTGGATTTTACAACCTGAACCAAGGTTAAAGAAAAAGGAGGTTGTGGCAAGATGCCTGCCAGTAGGGGCCTTTACTTAAGCCAGGCTTTCTATAGGAATTTATTTTCACTAACTCAGAATATCATTTTAATCACATTTTTGGTAGGGTGAAAGGTAAAGGGAAGTGCTAAAATTTCAAATTAAAATGGACCATCTCTCAGTTTTGTTGACTGTGAACTTTTATATTTAGAATGGTTTCCAGGCTTGCTTACTAATTTTTTTTGTTTTCAATTTAAATTTAAACTTTTAGGTGTTTTTTCAGGGCACGAAAGTTTTGTCTAACATCTCTACCAGTGCTGAATTCTCATTGGGTGGATGATAAAACCTTTTTATGGACAGATCTGAAATGAAAGCTCCTTGGAAACAGAAGAATCCTGAATGTCATGAAAATGTGTCATGCTAAATTGTTTTTTTACTCACCTGATAAAAGTTACCATGGGGTTTATTTTTACTTGAATGCCCCATCCCATTTCTGCTCCCTGCTGCTCACAGGGAACAAGGGGTTAACTTTATGCACGCCAAACAAAAACCACGGAGCTAAGGCAAAGCTGCACTCATCCAATCCATTCCTTAACAAACTTGTTGCTAGTCTTGTCTGCACCATCCCAGATCTCCCAGGTTTCACTGGCCTCTAGCCAAAAGTGTCATTTTACTCTTATAAATGAAGAGGGGCAGAAGGATTTATTTTTCCCAACCTCTCCCCATATTATGTCCATTCCTGCAATGAAATCTTCTTGTTTTTCCACATTTTCTAGCAGTCTAGAAATCTCCCACAGGCATATCCACAAGGATCTGCTGAGATGAAGGGGTTCTCAGTTTACAGACTGTGTCTACAATACTGTATTTAGCCCATTAAAGGTTACATACACTTAGAAGGCTCCCTCAAAGTTTAAACCTTTACACTTTCCTTTTTGTTTTTTGTGTTAAGCTACATATTATTTTTAAATTTTTAAGTTAGATGGAACAGCAGTCTCTTCTGAGCTTTTAAAATAGGATGCAAAACATAAACAGCCTCCTCCCAATCCATTGCATACAAACCAAGGAAACTCAGTCCCCAGATAAAATTTGCACATGATGAGTGAAGTGTTTAAACCCAAGGTGGTATAAGTGATACAGTAGAAGTGTAAAAGCTACAGCTTTATTATTTGAGACATACCGACACCTTTTCCAGAATAGTACAGGACCAAAAGTGAAACATAGTTATCCTATTCTGTAATTTACAGTTTAGATAGGCAAAGAGCAGTCAGACAAATGCACTGGTAGTAAATCTCTTAATTACAAAGTAAAATGCACCTTTATCTATGAGTAGTCCCACTCATGCCAGTGCACGATCCAATTAATAAAGGGGGCACTCAATGGAAGTAAAGAGTAGAACCTGCCCATCATAGTTTTATTAGTCTTGTTTCTTTGTTTTTTTAATATTTTTTCTGCCTTCCTTTTAACACTGTGGTGGTCATAGTATTGTTGCTGATCTGTTAGTACTGTCAGGCATTACAACACACATACAATGCAGTAATACTTCAAACAGCGAGTCAAAAATCATACTGTGTTAGTTTGCCTACCTCAGACCTTTGGGCACAAGTGCTCAGTATGCTATACAGATTACTTTCTTTAGCCTTGGAAGTCTCATTAACATCTAAGATTCAAACTGGATTCTTTCTGGCATGTGGATTGCCACAATTAATAAAGATTCTGCATCTGGAACTTAAAAAGTTCTATTTCTGAAGTGTTGATTCACTCACAGCTACACAGTATCAGTTATTTTACTTAGAATACAATCCTCTTTTTTAATCAGCAAAGTAAGAGAATATAACTGAAAGCACAAGGAGGAGATTGTTAAGTAAGAAGGTGCTATTTTTACATAGTCACTTTTTCTGACATAACTACAGTTTAAGAAGAATGAACTCCGGTAACATATCCATTGTTTCCTACTGCCATGGTCTAGTGACGGGAACCTCAACTAGAACAAGCTTGTCTCGAGTTTTACTTTGTGTTTAGATGCCAGCTTTGATAAGGTCACACCTTAAAAAGAGCCACATAGAGTGTAACAGATGGGAATAAAGCTCTCAGCTATTCCCATACTCTGCTAATAGCATTTTAAAAGAAGGAAATCAGAATTCGTTTACATATACAAATAGGTTTTTATTTTCAAGTCACTTGTGTCCCTACATCATTTATCTCAGAGTGCAGAGGCAAATATCCCACGCAGACCAGCAGAACTTGCCTGCAACAGCTTCTTCCTGAGGAAAAGAGGTTCAACCCTCATTCTCAGCTGCTGCCCCCCCTCCCCAATGGCCCAACTCCCATTGCAAACTGTACAAACTAAACTCAACCAACTCCACAACCGTGAACAATCATGTCATACCAGAGCCTTTCTTCCAGAAGGACCCAGTCACCTTCTTAATACAGCCCGATTACTGTTTTTACTCCTGGCAGGTCCCGCAAGACTCCAACCTGATCCAACCTACCTACCCCTCAAAACAGCTTTTTACAGAATCAATTCCCACTTTTATTTCCTTTATTCCT
>NW_005843388.1:142751-164441 GCF_000455745.1 Alligator sinensis | reverse complement strand
CCGAACTGAGTGTCATTCGTTAGAAAGCAACACTGTCGGGCAGACTACAGGATAAAAAAGGCTGAGGTAATGGTGACCTAAATTCCCTAAACTGGCTGTCTGTTAACCACAACTTTAAGGTTTCAAAACTTTGGCTGTCTATCAGCTTGCTCTAAAAATGCTTTCTCTGCAAATCAGAAGTAGACATAGTCCATTGTTTTGGATAATGCCATCCACAAAAACCGAAGGAACGGTACGATTTTATGACCCCATAATTAAAAAAAAAAAAAATCAAAAATCTTTTTGTCCATGTCAAACAGCATTTGGAAGGGGGCAGGGTGGAGAAAAAGAAAGAATACAAAAGGAGCTTTACATTAAAAGTTAGCTTCTCAACAATACTTCCTGGATCACAAGTGTGATGCTATGATACAAGCCGCCATGCAACAAGATCTCCGTCTACAATCTTTAGTAAATTACATTAGAAGAGCCCTCATTTTATTATTACTTTCTAACAGGCTCAAGAGATAAAGCAAAGTTATTAACTAGCATATTTATAATCAAGAAAGTTTTGCAAACGGTTTGTCTTGGGAATGATGTGCCAGGAGAAGAGTGGAAAAGTAGTTTTGCTTAAGAGTGTCCAGCACAGATGGAAATAGAAGGAGGTCATGCTTAACAAACCTCCTGGAATTGTTTAAGCATATTAGTGCCATTATAGATAAGGAAACATTTGGGGGACATTGTGTACTTAGAATTTTAAAAAGCATTTCACAGGTTTTGGCATGAAGCATTAGTAGCTAAGGTAAAGGGTTTTGGAACAGGATATAAAGTAGAAGCCTGGATAGTCAGCAGAGTTGAATGCAAGAGTTAAAAGGGAGCCAAAAATAAAAAATTAGCAAGTTGGAAAGATATTAGAATGGACACATTTCAGGGATACATTTTAGTACCTCAATTTCTCACAAAATAGTTACATACATACTTATACAGACAAGTCCTTTCTATGTCTCTAACAAATGCAAGGATTGTTGCTTTACACTCCTGGGTCATGTTAACAGAGTAATAAAATCTCTACATTTTCACATGCTGCTCAGAAAAACAATGCATGCAAACTAGGAATGGGACTGGATCACTTAGAGAATGGGATCATCACCAATCCCAAATAGTTGGGTCCATACCAAATGTATGTGGGTTCAGGAGTGTAAATTTGGAAGCTAGTGACCAAAAAACCCACCAAAAACAACAACAACAACAAAAAGCAGTCAAACATCATCCAGTACCTCGCTCAGGAAAAAGAAAGTAAATGGGGTATAAATTGGCCATGAATAAATCTAGTCTGGGAACTGTTTAGAAAGCAGTCTAAGCATCAGGGAATAAGGATTGAGTAGCTTTCCAACAAGCATAGAAGGGGCAAAAATAACAACTACTTAAAAGATGGAGCTTGGTCAGTTTGTGAAAAGGATTATATGACATGGCTGCTGATAATGGCAGAGTAACTGACTTGAAAGCCTACAAAGCTTTTTCCAGCCTTTTGCCCTGTGTCTCTGTTTGGGGGCATAGAAGAGATTTTTATTTAAAAGCCATCAGCCCACAACACAAAGGCAATAAAAAGGAAAATGAAGTATATGCTTATAGTTTTAAAAAAGGTTTTGCTTTAAGAGGCCCTGTTAAGCAAATGGTACTTATAGAACATGTTTCAAGTTGAGAGGGACTGAGAGTCTGAATAACCACCACACTTTCAGGGCTCATTTTCAACTGAAACCTGCAAACCCTTACTCACAAGTAGCCCTTCTTTAGATTATTAGGAATGAAAATACACAAGAGAGGTTTACAGGGATAGATCAGTTCACTATACATCACACCATACATAAGCTTGAGGGTACTCTGTTTAAGTGCATAGCCTCTGGACTAAGAAATAGGCAACAAATTAGGACTGGTATTGTGTTATGCACTTAAGCAAAGTATGAATTTATTTGCCATGCATGTAGGTGGAGTAAACTGTAGTGAATTATAGTGACCTCAGGCCTGACTCTAATCTAAGGTAGTCGGGGAGGGGAAAGAGCATATATATCATCTTACAAAAGAATTATGCCCATGCAGGACCTACATAAAATACGTTTGTGTGCACCCACTTACACACTGAAAAAAAGACTCACTTGATGTCAAGTTAATGTTCTTTGAAATCATTTTTCTCACAAAAAGACCAATCCTATTCTCTTGCCAAAACATGCGTCCTGGAAGCAGGATTTAATTTTAAATTCTGTGCCATGAGATAGTTTACTGTTATCAAGCTAACCAAAATTTATATATATCAAGCTCTTGCCAATGTGTTCTACAAGTTTCAACTGTTATATTGAGCCAACAAAGAATTAATACATTTTGAATGGGTGTCTAGAAAACTTCTGTAAATTAAAGGTATGTTTTCAAAGCACCATGTAACAGATAGTTGCATAAATGAGGCATATGTAAGAGGTATACGCATAAATAATTCCAATATTTGTTAAGAGATTAGTGAACACTATTCTGAAAACGTATCATTTAATGTTTTAGAGTTAGCACGCACATTTATCAGTCTCCAAAACCCCGTGATAAATTCATCCCAATTCAATACTGAGCTGTAGATTGACCAAAACTCCCATTAGCCATCTCCAATTAATTCCTTGCCTGAACATCAGCACTGTATGTCACACACAATACAGATTACATGTTACCCCATTCTACTTCACAATAATGAAAGGTAGTATGAAAATATATCTGAAAGTGTGTAAATACAAGGTGCTTACAACAATTGTCATATGGCTGATCCATGATATGCACACCACAAGTGGCATGTGTAGCCAGTGCGTGGTGCACATAGATGCTAGAAGTGAAGAAGACTGGGGTAGGGTTAAGAGTAGAGCTGGGCAGGGCTGAGTGAAGAAGGAAAGCAAAGACCAGGGTGGAGTCTGCATGGCCCCCGCTCACCTGTTCGGCTGCTCCACAATGAATTCAGGCCTGCCACAGGGCTGGGTGTAAAAAGAGTGTCTACCGGAGGGGCTAGATGCAGGACACTGCCCTACAAGAAATCCTAAACACCAGGATACAGTGGGGTAGCACTGCCCAAGAGCCACCTCTCAGGGACAGCTCACCCCTGCCCCAGGGAACTGCCCAGACTCCAAGTGTGCCCCCTAGCAGAACCCTGAGGGCATGACTGGGGACAACCCCATTAACAGAGCTCCCACTGAAGGGGTGAGCAGGCTTCTCCAGGAAACCCTGCAGGCAGCCTCTGCTATGCAGCTGCCCAAAGGATGCAAGTCACCTTGTCAATAAGTACCATGTGTTCTATAGATGCCACGCCACTAGGCCCTGCACCATCCCTGGGCCCTGCTTGCTCTGTCCAGGGAAGTGTGGGCCCTGATATGATTGCTGGGCATATAGCAAACCCATCACTGGAAGTATCTGTAGATGCAGCCTCACAAAGTGCCTCAATCAAGGCTGGGTAAGGACACCTATTAAAAGCTGTAGCCATGAAATAGTAAATTTAAATCACACCTGATAAGGGACACGGAACACCCCCAACCCTGAGACTCCCCCTCCAGTAACCCAGTGTACAACTGCTGAACAACAGTGGTTTTCTGCACCTCTTTAAAAGGTTTAAAAGAAATGCTTTTACTTTCTTTTTCTTTATAATTCCCAGCCCAAGTAATGCAATGCAATTAAACAGAGGTGGCCAACCCCCACACAGCACCTGAGACACAGGCAGCCACTGTGTATCTATCACATGAGAGCCCCAGGTGCTCTCATGCAAAAGGAGTGCAGGAATGAAGTCAGGAGGTCTCAAGCCTCTGGCCACACAGAGTGGAGCAGTGGAAGGAGCACTTCCACAAGAAGTGTCACCACCAAAAGCCAGATTAAGTCTTCTTTTGCCCTGCAGCTGCTGCCAAATTAGGGGTTTTGAGTCCTTGCTCACTGTATAAGACTGCAGTGGTTGCAGGGCTAGGGACGGGTTAAACTGGCTCTTGGCCATCATATCTTTGCACAACAGCATCCTGCTGCTGCTCTGCTCCTCAGAGCTGGAGACTCAAGCCTCCTGCCTCCATTCTGCCACTTTAGGGTATACACTCTATCATATATGCCTGGGGGCCAGGATAGAGGTGGGGGCAGGGATCAGAATGGCACTTGGGGAGAAGGGGAGCTTAACTTTTGGTATCCCAAAAAGGTTGGCCACTACTGTCCTAGACTTTCGCTATCTTGCCTTGTGGCACAAAAGAGAGCCACAGGATAGATCCTTGCTAGTCCAGGACAGATCCACGTTTACGGGGGCCCTGTATTAAGTAACATACCCAGATCGCATTAACAGTTCCTTTCTTCCTTCCTACCTCCAAAGTACTTACTGGTATGATCCCATCCCATCCCTGCCTTTATTCTGTTATGCTAAACAAACCTAGGGGCTGTCTCAGTTTGGTAAAAGGTGAGTGCTAATCAAGTGCTGAAATCTAAAATGATTGATGTCTCAAATGTCAACAAATGCATAAGCTCCCTCAGTGAAGTAGGAACACGTGCCAGCACTTTGTAACAATTCAAGGGAATATTTCTTGCTTTAAAAACCCCCCATACACTTAATCATACTACCACATTACTTACAATTGAATAACAATCCTGTACAACTGGAAATAACCATATGGAGCATTATGGAACATAAAGGTTCAACAGTACAAAAAAAGCCTCTTTCTTCTCAGAAGGAAAAGGCGGGAATGAGCCAAATTCTTCCTTTAGTTACGTTCTTACCTTAATAGAGATTTAAAAGTACAACTGAAGACAGAACGTGTTCGTGCAACAGGAACAAAAGGAAATTTTCTAAGGAGAGTCAGTAAAGATCCAAGGTAAATTGATCTGTCCAATATATACTGACACTGCTTTTCACACAAATGTTAATAAAAAAGGGGGTTTTTTTCTTATAAGATATTAAGATTAAACCCCTTTTTTCTGCAATAAGTTCATGATGCCTACAGATCTAACCAAGTGGTGATAAGAGCTATATAATATGGTAAATGACAGTCCATACCTTTATAAACGCAGGCCCCATGCAGATACTTATATAGGGCAAGGTAAGGTTTTCCAAACCTGCACCTAAAGTGAAGAGATGAAAAAGCCTAAAAGCCCTGGTTTCATCTCAGGGGGAAGACTTCTCCCTCCCAACAAAGGTGCTGTGGACAACTACCACAAGGCTCTTTGCCTAGACTCCCAAGTCAAGACACAGGGGATTGCATCATGGGTGCAGCCACAGCCCATACTGCTGCATAGATTCTGGACAGCATCATGACCTATGGGACAGCCTAGAGGGTGGGGTGGTTGGGAGGCAAAGCAGGGTGAGGGTCTGCTGTAGCTTGCCCAGCTCCCAGGACTGTTTCCACCAGTGATTCTCAAGCAGGGTGCTTCAGAGTGAGATGCTCTGAAGAGTGCTGTGGCAGGCTGCTCCATATTAGCACTGTTAGGTGCGCAAACACCTACATGATTCGCAAGATAAACTCAAGAGATTTCAATACAACTCTCTAGTATCAAAAACATTCCAACCTCTTGTGGTTTTTCTGAGTTCTGTGTCACAGAAGAATTTCTCTATTACTTTTTTTGTAGTAAAAAAAAATAAAATAAGAGCTGGCTGGCATTTTCCAGGGCAATGGTGGACAAGCCATGTTAAATATCTCCTGATGCCAGGGCTGTGAGGTCTCATCTCTAGTACTCTGTTAGATCTGGTTCAAGAGCAATTGGCAAAATTGAGCAATGAGTGTTTGTTGCATGAAGTCAAGCAAATGCACTGGCATAAACAGTGTCAGGGCCTACCAGACAAGATATTAGAAGGAAGCTGAAAAGGTGAGAGTGACAAGGAAGAGACAGACAGTGTTTCAAAACAATATATTTTAAACAGCATAAATTAGACATGCATAATCTGTAGGTGCAATAAACCAAAACAATGGTTTAGTTATTGCATTGACTGTGTCAATGATTTGCACACTCATTTTGTCTGTGCTTTGCTAGGCCTGTCATTCTGTAATAGTGTCTACCCAACCTACTCTCTCAGATCTAACCTTTTAGTAACTGCAACGCTAGTTATACTTTATTACAGGAGCAATCAAACTGTGCACAAGATATTCAGTGTGCACAAGAAGATACAGTCCCAGTCGAAAAGAGCTCTAATCCTTCTGAACATTGAGCATATGAGTTTTCAATGCCATTGTTCAACTTCCCAACTGAAAACAGCCAATGAGATATTCCTTTTAGAGTTTCTGAACTATCTGGCAAAGCATCACAGCAGCTTTAAGCATCCAAATCTGTCAGGGCCTTTTTAGCTTAAACATACACAATAATCCCATTATATGCAGCTCATACTGAATGGGAGAAATACCTGTTCAAGAATTTACTTTTTTTTTCTCTTATCTGATGAAATATACTCTTGTGAGAATTAGCCAGGGTGAGATTTATTGCTATTTACTTGGTCTCATGGCATTAACTTGTGGCTAGAAACTGGGTAATTCAACTTCTGTTTTTGGCTCTGTGACTAACTTGCCAAGCATCCCTGGCCAAGTTACTTAGGTCAAAACTGTTAAGAGTGCCTCTGACTGTGCATGCCAAAGTTCACATTCACATATACATGGACCAAGTTTCAAAAGAGCTAAGAAGCAACATCTCTCATAATCAGACCCCAATGTCTTAAATCAGGCACCCAAGAAGTCAGCATCTATATGAAAATGAGGCTGTCAAACTCTATCCAAAAGTCTTCCCAGAAGTTTTTATATCCCAGGCTATAAGTACAAAGCTGAATTAGCAAATAAAGTAGTTCTAGAAGAAATCAACTTTTCATAGTAGCCTCAAAAGACACAGGAAAGAAGGTTTAAACTTACGGTATTTCAACTTGTAGTGAAGAGTAATTAAGTACTTCATACAAAGCCTATTAATGCATTGTTGACAAAAGGGATAGCTGTTAATCATTTCATTGTTTAACTGAGGCATTTATGTTGGTTGAGAAAAAAACCAAAACAGGTATGGAAATTAACCACTGGATACAAGCACACCACACACAATGTGCGTGTTCTTCAGTGCACAAATAATTGTGAGGTTTTAACAGCTAGACTTTTTTTTTTTTTTTTTTTTTTTAAGAGAGAGAGAGAAAAGGTCTGTCTTTGGTTATTTTCCAGTGTGGTTTCATTCACAGGTAACTCAAAATAGAGGCTTCTGAAGCAAATGCAACTGAAAGCTAATAAAGCCCTATCTGTTAAACACAGCATCCTGTGAGTTGATCTTGGGTCGCTAGCATTCGCTAGTCTGCAAACCGCTGGAAAAAAATGGTCATGGGTAAAACCCAATAAATGTGACAAAATCTCCCTATTCCACTTGAAAAGCCACATGTCATTTGCATGAATGTTTGAGCAAATCATTACAAAATAATAACTTGTCAATTAGCCACTCCAAGTCTGATATCATTCAGAGTAAGAAAGATGATACTTCTGCTGGAGCATGATAGAGAGTTCGAGACATGGGGCAACAGTTAAGCGATGTCTGTTAAAATTTCTCGAATCTGAGACACTTTTGGCATCAGAGCCAACAGAAAAGGGACTAGCCCATGTTAAACATTCCTGTTACCCACACCTGAGCAAGGTAAACTAGGAAGTGCTCTTGATTAAGGAAGACTAGATTCAGTGTGAAGTCAGTGGTTTAGAAAAAGATTAAATAAACAGCAAAAGGCTATAGGACCAGCATTGCATGGAAACTGATGAAAGACAAGAATAATTTTCAAACTTAACTCAGCCTTTTCCCGCTTTTGCTTTTTGCCTGTAAACTAATGAAGTCAAGATACCCAACAGTCAAGTCAAAAACAAAAGCTCTCCCCACAGAGGATGCAAGAGCTGGACTGGGATGACTAAATCTCCTGTCCGAGGTACCCAAAATAATTTTAGAATAAGTACATATTTAAGCAACAGCATTCAGTTTCTGGTTGTATGTTTCTACTTCTTTCTCCCCAAAATTTCTACATTCAACTTAATACTCAATCCTGTAAACACTGAAGTAACTATTACACACAACTTCCTGCTCTTCCCCAGCCTGAAACAATGTTGCTGGGACAGAAGAGCCTCTATAGAGACAGAAAGAAAATGAAGTTTGACTAACAGAATAACGCCATGACACAATATATTTTTATAAATATTTATATCAATGAACTAAATCATGTCAACCAACTACGGATTTGTATGAAAAGTTTTACAACTTAAATAAAAATGGTGAGAAAAAATTCATAAATATCTAGATCTGGTCTTCAGCCAGAATATTCTGGAAATGAAAATTTGAGATGGAAATTTGATAATAATCCACTGTGCTTTTAGCTAAGACAAGTACTGTGAAATATTTTGTCAATATGAGTCTTATCATCAGTTTCAGAGGACTGTGAATCAGGCTCGTATAGAAATACTAGTCTGGCCCATCCTGTCCCTTCAAAAAACATTGGAAGATCCACATCTGACTAGCCCAGCACCTCAGTATTTATACATCTTTACTGCTATGGAAAAATGCATTTTGCTTTCAGTCTCCCTCTCATACACACTAGCACATTTTATAAATTTAGCAGCTACAGATTTCTTTACTTGAAGCAAAAAAAAAAAAAAAAAGTTTCCAGCTCTCCACAAAGGGGATAATTTACAGTAGTAGTTCAGAAAGGTAGTTACCCTAGTGGCAAATGCAGGAGAAGGAGAAAGTTATATTAGCCTGCTATATTTAAAACTTCACAATGTCATATGAAGAAATGATACTGAACGATCAGATGCCAGGGAAAGGAATCTTGGAGATAACAGTTAGTACTTAAACAGTACTTCATCTCCTGTTAATCAGCCATCACCATCTCCAACTGTCTCCATCCCAATTTACCAATGAGGAGACAGAGACCAAGAGATATGCAATTTACTCAAAACCAGAGAAGGAGCTTATGTGAAAGCAACAGTAAGAACTCTATAGTTAAAAGCTCCAGTGTAATACTCAGACCACTAGCTCATTCCTGTCTTTCAAACGTGAAAAAGAAATTATCCTATTTAATCATTTTTCTACCAGAGCCAAGGACATTGAGCTAGAAACTAGGGGAAAAAAGGCATTGTTTCAAATCTTGGGTGTACGTTTATAGTCCTGTACAGAAACTGCATCTCAGAATGGAATGATTATTGATTTCTTAATGGATTACTGCTGCACAAATTTACACTCCCTTCCCCCCAAAAAAACATCAATCTTAGGATAATAATTATAAACCTATCACAGTGTGTAGAGTATTCTGACTGAGTAGAAACTTATCGCTATCTGCCGGGAAATGGCCAGTTTTCTATTTCTCCTGCTTCAACCACATTATAGCATGGCAAGGAGCTAGCTACTTAAAAATAAATGCTATTATAAAACAGAATTTGTAATAGCCATAATAAATACCTTCAATCAACTTTCATTAGACATACTCTTTTATAGAAAACTGAAAAAAACCCTACATGTCATTAATAGCTAGTTCATATCTTAAGGACAAGTTAATTAGTAAATTAATACTTTGCACTTATCTAGTTATTTTACAGAAATAGCCAAGAGCCCAAGTTGTCAGCTAAACACTGGGACCTGATCATCAGGAATGTTGCACAGTCAGATTTAGGTATTCATTGTGTTAGGAACTGTCTTCACACAGTTTGCTAACTTATCAACCTATAGCCAATGTTCTTCTACTAAAGCTTTTTATGGCCAGGAAGTGGGAGGAGGGATAAGGGAAAGTACTTAAAAGATTTCTTCTCAACCATTTTAGGCTCAAGGCACCCTATAGTCAAAGGCACTGCTCAATAAACACCAGAAAAAATGTTCATTTTTATTTACTGCAGAAAAATAATAAAGTAATTCTGTTGCAAAGAACTCTGAAATTCCACAACAGTTCAGAAGGTTTCCTATTTGCAATCTCTAGGCTTATCTTGCAAATCATGTGTAGGTATTTATACACCTGACAGTGACTGTAGTGTGGCACCCCACAGCACCCTTAAAAAGATCTTGCAACATCCAAGAATAGTTCTTATCCCTGGTTGAGAATCATCTAGTTATAAGCATAAATGCGAGTTACAATTTGCAAAACACAGGAATCTTAATCAAAACGTGCTGGATTTAGTAGAAAGACTTCAGTCAGAAATATATAGTCTGTACCAACACAGGAATTCTTCAACAGATGCAATCCACACTAACTGCAAGAAGAACCCAGTGAAGGACAATTACAGAAATCATGGGTTAAAGGCTATTGATTTCCTGAAATATTGTTCTTTAGCCTTTTTGCCCAAGTGCACATGTGCAGCTCTATGCTTTTCAGCAACAGTGCTGCTGCACCTATTGCTGGAAGCAACTGTATGCAACAGGCAATATTCCTAATATCAAGTAAGTTTCTCATGGGAATGTAATAAAAACATAAGAAAAGCCTGAACCTGAATTTTGCCCCCTCTCTCTTCTGTAATGTGTTTTCACTGTATTAGAATTCAGAAAAAAATGGCAGTGGAGCAAATAAGCTGTTTCCTCAGTGTAATGCTGCCACTGTCCACAAGTTTCCTGGGTCATCAGTTATATCTAAAGCCAAATTAGGTCAGCAGAAAGCCTCCCAGGCTAAGTAGAGACAGTCAAAAGAAACCTGAGGCTGAATCGATCTAGTCTGCTCAGGTTAGTTTAAACTGAGTAAACTAAACCGATAAGCAAGTGAACAGAAATTCACTTTTGATTCCAGAAATGCAGCCACATGCCTGCAATGGCCTAGGCCAGACGACAGGGGGCACTTGAGCACACCTCCCTGCTAGGCTGGAGCAGACAGCTTGGACCAAGGCTAGCCTGCCCACCCTGCAACAGGATGTGTGCACAGAGGAGGTGAAAAGCATCCTGGGATGCTGGAGAATTGAGAGTTAACTTGAATCTGGAGGGGATCTGGGGCAGAAGTTCAATAAACTGATTTTACCTAAATCAGTTAAGTCTGATACTAGATCCATCCAGGTTTATATTAGACCAGTTTCAGCCACTTTGAAAGCCGCATATGTGCGCAAAACTTCTGTTGTGTTACAGATTTGCACCCGTTTCCAATGACTTATACTGTGTTATGTGCAACTTCTGTTCCTAGCCCCAATGACTTCTACAGGCCTTGAAACAGATCACATTACTACTGAAGCTACCAGCCATTCAGCACCTACCAAATGCTGCTAAGTATACGCAAAAGTGGGAATTTAAATTAGCAGAGTGTTTTTCCCCACCAAAGGAACTTGGCACAAATACAACCAAAAACTTCACCACCACATCACCAATCCTCACCTACTTAATATTATGAAAACACAGACAGTAACCAAGAAAAGCAGTACATTTATAAAGTACAGTCATTCATGAAGTGCAAAAATAATAACTAAAGGACTCGATGCAACACTTCCAATGACTTCAATTAATGGTAGCTACAAAGCAAGGTTTGGGAAAGTGTAAAGTAAAATTAATGTATCTTCTGAACGTCTATAAACCAGGAGATGATATCCCAGAATTAAAATAAACATCCTAACACAGACATTAATATTCAAAAGCAATCACCTCAGTTTAAAAAGTCAGTCAACATGCATCTCACTACAGTAGCTCTTAAAGCAATCTTGTTTACAATTGGAAATGTATTACATTATCTCAGCTCCACCTATTCACATAATGCAGAGCAAACTGTCAAACATAAAATTACAAAATGGTTATTGTAAGGTATTCCCTTCAGCATAAGAATTAATTTGACCTATTTTATTACTAAATTATTACTCCCACACAAATTCTCTCTCACAGATATCTATCAATGCTGACATTTATATTCCAGCTAGGCACATTCAGATGCATATTTTTTCTTCTCCATCTCAAAGGTACGTTGAGCAGATTTGATGTAAACAGCTTCCTGCCACACAAGTTAAATTCTCTAAACTTTATACATATAATTATATTGTGACAATAAGGGTTTTAAATTTAAAAAAAATAGTATTCAGAGAAAATTTGAGACTGAGAAATAAAACATGTTAACAACTAAAGCAATATTAGCCTAAAATTTAAAGGGGACCTACAAATATTTTTACTAAAATTCCTACGAGGTACCATAGCAAATCTGGCCCTGACCAAGTACATGTTTAAGTCCTATTAAAGCCAACGGGAATTAAGTGTGCTGGTTTTGGTTTCGGAGCCTTCGTTTTAAAAAACAAAAACAAAACCCAAAACCAAAAAAAACTGCAAACAAAATTCATTTTTTATACAATAAATATAAAGGATTTATTGGTCAATTTTGCAATCTGATAACAAAATTACAAGTTGTGAAAACTTGGCTTTGGCAATGTTGATTTATGCGGTCTGCTCACAAAAAAGTGGGGAAAAAAAATAAAGAAAGCTGCCAAATTAATCAATGAAAGTACATATTTTTCAGTTCTAACATTACTGATGTCACCAAAAAAGGTACCTTCGGGTTTTTCACAAAGCAGAAAGTACCATGATGACTGTACAGAAGGAAATTAAATATAAAACTTAAAACATATTTATATTCTTACTGAACAGATGCAAGGCACCCCTCAAAAAGTTTATATTCTTACTGAACAGATGCAAGGCACCCCTCGAAAAGTGCCAGCTCAGCTTCAGGGGTGTTGGTTGTAACCAATTTTTCTAACTATTTTACTAGGTCTAATAAAATATATCAGATTTACTCAAAGAACCTTGTCAGCTCATAGCTTCTGCTTCTTTCTTGACAACTGAACAATAACAGAGAAAGTCATCTGCTGCACCAAACTTAGACCACAACAAGTCCGAATGTCTTTGATTCCTATTTGAAATCTCTGGATTCATCTTGTGAATAATGTGTAGGTGCTAGTATTGAGTGGTATCCTTAAAATGATCTTGCAGCACCTTGGTTGAGAACTTGTCCCATGGCCTAATAGGGACACTGAGGATAACAGAGCAAAGTACAGACATTCAAAAAGCCAAAGCCTGAATTGCTTCAGTCATACTTCCATAGATGTTTGGGTCAGAAGGGATCTATTAGATCATCGAGTCCGACCCCCTGCCCTGGACAGGAATGAGTGCTGGGGTCAGATGACCCCAGCCAGGTGTCTATCCAGTCTCCTTTTAAATACCTCCAAGGAAGGGGACAGGAAGAGGGACAGTCTAACCTGCATAGATTGAACCAAGAAGCAAGTGAATAGACATTCATTTTTAATTCCAGAAATGCAGCCACATGCCTGATGTGGCACAGGGTAGAAGCCAGAGGTTGCTAGAGTGAACTCCCACTTCCCTTTGGCAGTGGCTGGAAAGCTGGAGGGAAGCTGAGCTGAGTGTGGGGGCATGACCAGGCCCCAGCAGGTCTGAATATGATTGGTGAAGGGTTTAAACCCCCAGCCTGGCCTGCAGGGACCACTGCTGGCTCCCCTCTCCCACTGGCATAGGACCCCAGTTGGGGTTTGCTGGCTTGAGTGGTGGTGGGGCAGGGCCAGGTGCCAGGCCAGGCCCTTGTTCCACCAGCACAGGACCCCAGCTGGAATCTGCTGGTCTTTCCCTCCTGCTCACCTTTTCCCACCCCCACCCTCTTGTCAGCCAGTCCTCACTGCTCCAGCTGGAAAGCAAAGTGGGGGGCTAACCCTGCTCTGCTTGAGCAGACTGCATAGCCCAGCCCAGGGCTGCAAAGAATCCTGGGATGCTGGGGGGCTGTGATTTAATGTGAACCAGGAACGGGTCTGGGACAGAAGTTCCATAAACCAGTTTGACCTAAATCAATTAAGTCTGATACTACATTCAACCAGGTTTATCTTAAACTAGTTTCAGTCATTTTGAAACTGGTGCACTGAACTTCTGTTCTGTTACAGGTTTAAACCATTTGCTGATGCTTAAGCCAGTTTATGTGTAACTTCTGTCCCTAGTGCATGGGTTTAACTCATAATTATTTTCCAACTATTTGGGTTGGTCTAATAAAAGATATCAGATTCACCCAAGGAACCTTGCCTTCCTGGATTTAACTCAAACTTTTCAGTGCTATAGTCCACCTTTAATGAGAACCAGCTTAGTAAGAAAAGTAAGTAACATGAGTGGCCACTTGCAAACTACTGATATTACTGAAAAAAGTTGGGTGATGGTTCAAATGATTATTCTCTTTGAAGTAAAAGGCTGAAGGGACCATAATCTATACCTTTAGGCCTATAATTAGGATAGGCCTGTTTTAGAGCTCAAAACGAAGGGCACTTACACACATGCAGGGTGCCTGCTCTGACAAACTGGAAGTCCAGTGCGTTGGAGCAGACTTGACTCATCAAGTCTACTGGAGCACATAAGTTGATGCACGCTGGCAACCTTGAGCATCACGTGCATCAGCAGCGCATCACGCCTCCACGCTGAGAAAATGGCAACAGTGCGCTTTGAACTGAAACATTCAATGTGCTTTAGTTCAAAGTGCCCCACTTCCATTTTCTCATTGTGGGGACATGCTGCACCACTGACACGTGACACATGGGTGCTTTAAATTAGCATGGCTTGCTAATTAAAAGTGCCCGGAGCCATGTTGGCAGCATATGTAAAAATGTCCCAAAGGATTGTACTTCTTACATCTGACGGAAAACACTGGCCTCTGCTATGTCCAAACAATTCCTTTGTTACTAAAATTCTAGATTAGACCCAGAAAGTGAGAATTATTCTACAGTAAATTATTCTTAGGGCAAATGAAGTGGTAGTGAAACCGCCTGGAATATTATAGTTTCAATCTTTTTTAAAATTAATTCTCTGTTCAGTTTTGTTGGCCTTAAACACCAGCCTTGCCCCCTTAGCAAAGAAATCAGTGAATCTCTAAGCCCTATACTCCCAGATCCCAGACCCTTATAATACTACAACCTACTCCCACTGAAGTAGTATCCCTCTACACAACTTCTAACACAAGTAGCACTTGAGAGTAATATGTCTAAATGCACTCATATTTGCCATAACACTATTCCCATTCAAGCCAATGGTAAATCTGCCATCAACTCCAATGGGAACAGAATTAGGACATTGCTAAGTGCTTTTGAAAAAGCCAAGCCTGAAGGTATTAATTAAACAGCCCAATGATTACGAGAAACATCCCACTTCATTTCAGAACACCTTGCTCCAACACTGCCAAACTGTGCAGCTTTTAAACCTGCATTTTTAAATTAAATGCATCATCATTACATAATTTCTGCTCTAATTATTCTCCTCAACAACAGCTCAACTTTATTTGTGATTAATTTCAGTTAATTGGGTAGTTGTAGTTTTATTTGAAGGATAATAGAGAAAAATTAATAACTGCTTAATCCACACAAAGTTTTATTTTTCATAACACACACAAATTTTGACAAATGTTTCTGAATCCCAGCCAAAAGCAACCAGAAGATTTTCAGTAACTGAAAGCAGCCGAACTCAACAACTGTTACATTATTACAAGATAGTGGCTTACACTTTTTATAGCTAGTAATTGTAATTATTATAAAATATAATTATTAATTATCCTTTTTTCCCCATTTTATTAGGGATCTTTGTTCCTTAATACTGTTAAGGACCTGGCTACAGTAATCCATGTCACTGGGTTACTGGAATTCACTGCATCCAAAACTGAATCTGAAGACCATGTAAAGGTTTCAGCTGGTATAGAATTTAGCTGCTTGCATCCACTATGGCTCAGGCTTCAGCGAACACCTCAGTACCATGCTGATGTCTTTCCATCAGTTCTCAGTTAGCTTCTAATGGCAACTTTCAATTCTAACTCCTAATTTTCAATGCAATTAATAGATCAGTCCCCAGCTGTATCCCCCAACTAAATCTTAAATTTATGAACCTGGATGACAGCTGCGTTCCTATGCTACAACACAGATTTTGAAACCTAGACAAACCTACGTAAGAAGGACAAAGCATTTCTTGTCAGGCAATCTGGCTGTGGAACACACTTCCAGAGGAGACAGGCAAATCCAGGGGATGACCCTCTTTAGAAGATGTTCTTCTCCAAGAAAGCCTTTCCACCCCAGCAGCACTCACAATTCAAATAACCATTTTATTTCCAATCCTCTCCTGTTTCTTCTGTCTTCATCCTTGTACGGGCCCTCAAGCAGAATTCAAACCCCAAAGTGAGAAGTGCTGGAGACTCCACGAAGTCTTCTAGGGAGCTGGCCAGTGATACCGATTTTTGCATAGAAGGCATTCAAACGTTACCAGGATAGGCAGGAGGATAACACAATAGATAAACTGACGTGCTAACATGAAAGTCTGGTGCAAAGTGATGCTGATGTTTCAGAATTTGGCAACCACCCAACACAAGCTAATGCTAGAAGCCTACATCTAGAAAGGCAACAATGCTGAGGAACATTATGTTGTTGGTAGTACCATATTTCAAACTGAACATTAAAAAAAAAAAGTCAAGGTTCTACTTTTTTATAATTACTACAGCTCCTTAGTGAATTACACTCTCCCAGTCTTCTGCATTTTTCAGTAAAGAACATATCTTCAATTTCTTTGCTAAGATGTTGTATAGTATTGTTCTGGCTGTTAAATGTTTGTGGTTGACTACAGAAAGAGCTGCATTTAAATTGCAGATATTGAGCTGTAAGTAATGCTTTGCTAACACCATGTAAATTATGTTATGGATTATTTCCTGGAATGCAATACCATTTGTTTAGATTTGTATTATAATTAACAAAGTAGTATGTATCACAAGAAAAATTAAACTATAATCTATTGATTTTCATATTTAGTAACCATCAAAAATGGGCCTTGAAATAAAAACAATCAAACAAGAAAATACCTTGCTTGAGGTATTCTCTTATACTTCCCTTGAAGTATAAGAGAAAATACTGTAAAAACTTGTTTGAGGTATTAATAAAAATATATTAAGCAAGAAAATGTAAATTGTGTTATACACCAATTGGTTGAGTCATCCCTGATGTCACAGTCCTACCAGCAAATCTGTTCCTCTGGTAGATATCTTTTACCCACAGAAACAGTAGCTAAAACTTTGTCTTAATTTACATAATAACCATTATAAGCAAAGCTGACAAACCCACCGTTTCTGAAGGGTGACAGACAGTTCCCATTCTAAAACCCTGCTTTTAGCTTCTTATGGCATTCCCTTACAACACTTAATTTTGTAATTTATAAATATGCAGGTGTGATCTTTTATTTTGTATGGAAAAATGTATGCAACTAACTATAAAGAAAAGAAAAGTCACAGATAAGGCTGCAGGGGTGTAGGTTGTAGCCATGTTGGTCTAAGGACATAGGCAGACAAGGTTCCTTGGGTGAATTTGATATCTTTTATTAGACCAACCCAAATGGTTGGAGAATAGTTATTAAGCAAGTTTTCGGGTTCAAAAACCCTTCGTCAGGCTAAGGAAGTTTCAGCAGTTGGTGTGAGCTCTTCCTGGATGGAATGAAAGGCTGCACACTTTTCATGACTCTCAAGATTACGGAAAGTCTCGTCTCCTACTAGACCACCTAAAACAATAATTCTCAGACTCTTGATGTCTATATAGATCCTTAAAATCTAGAAATCCATACATATTATATGCCTTTAAAATGATAAAAGTCTCTAGCTTGCAACTGCATAATGTAGGTTTAATTTACCAATGTAGGATGCAAATACTACAGGTTTGGTTGTTATAGACAATGTATTCCACTCAAGTTCATAGCCTCAAAACAAAAACAAAAAAACGGGGGGGGGGGAGAATGCTCCTAACTCATGCACCTGGAGTACGTGTTTATTTGAATTTAACATAAACAATAAATGTTCATTAAACACATAGCACTGCCACTACTGTGGTATTAGCAGCCAAACTGACTTGGTTTGGGGGCTGCAGTTAGAAGCATCTTGCCCAGAGAGTTTTCATGTATATTAATACAATTAGGGAAATTCATTTGCATACCATGTGAGGCGATTAGGGATAAGAAGTCTCCAATTCATTGCATGACTAGAGATCTGCTTAGAAACATGGTTCTACTTAACAATCCCATTTCCACTGCCTCCACAGTGATACCACATGCCCTTCATGTGGAAAATGCAAGATGCAGAGCTGCATTTTAGTGGTGCTAGCAGCAACTTATGAAGCAATTCCCAAAGGTGGACACTACACTTCATCTTAGCCAAATACTCTATCCCCAACCTACGGATTGCCACACCTCTGACTTCACAAAACAAACTCAGGCCCAGAAATACATACTGACCATACAAAGCACTGCCTACTTGGGCCATTTTTAAGGGCATCGTCAGGAGCACAGCTGAAAGCAGAAGCCCCAAAATGGGTCCTGATTCCATGCAGTGTGAATCTTGCAAGTGTTACAAATATCTTGTTTAGGAAAGTGTTTAAAGTAATTAAGATGCCTAGCCAAACAAATGGTAAAATCTGCAATTTAGGTTAAACGTGAAAGACAAACGGGAAACAACTTTCTAAAAGGCTTTAGCCTAAGGTTTAATTACTGATCAGCTATTGGTGAGCAACAATAGTATGCATGTGCATATATACTGTAGCCTTAGTTATATTGAGAATAATTTATTAATCATGTAAATGTAGCCTTGTGCAGTTTGTGTATCACTACATTGTGACTATACACTTTTGTGAATTTTCCTTATCCAACCAAACTGTTACAAACTTTAGAAACAAATATAAAGGTGGTAACTGAAATAAAGAAAGAAAACCTGGAAAATGCAAAGAGAACATTTTCAGACAGTGAAGAAAGTTATGTAGGCCTCTTTTCACAAGGACACACATTTTAGCTGATACCTCTTAGGATCACCAAAAATCTAGATTAGGATGTTTCCCAGGAGTTTCAGGAACAGAGAGAACTAATGGTAAAAAAAGGGACAACGATAGCACTTAAACTTCTCTCTCTGTAGCTTACCAGGCCAAGGCCCTCTGACCACCTCCAGTCAGCTACGTACCATTATCCAACTCCTGAGAGGCAGTGTAGCAGAAACCACCCAGCAAACAGATTTAAAGGGAGACAAAGGACACTGACAGAAATGACATTTGTTGCGTGACTGGCTCCTTGAAGGGATCTACAGCCATGCTCTGACAGAAGTGTCTGGCTGAAGAGTACTTTAAATGTACCCAATCATGCAATAAATTAACCCTCATATAATGAGGGTTCAGATAAAGGTGCTCCAAAGTGGAGCACCTTCATTAGCTTCTGTCTGTCCCTACATGTGATTGGGACAGATGCTGTCTTCAGGAAGGTGGAGAGAGAAGGGAGGAGGAAGGAGCTCCAAGCTGAGGTTTGTCCAGGCTGAGCTGGTGGGGGGAGGGGGGTGGTGCATGAATTGCCTCAGGGGGACTCAATCCATGTCCCTCCCTGCTCAGGCTGAGCAAACACAGAGCTCCCTCCCATCCCTTCTCACCCCATCCTGCAGACAACACCAGAGCTGGGGAGGAGGGGGCACTAGGGAAGAGAGGCTGCAGACAGGCAGTTCCTCCTGGATTGGTTCCAAAGCAGAGCTCAATCCCCCACTCCCCCAAACAAACAGTGCCTTCTGTGAAGCACCATGAGTTAGAGTTGGGGGAAACTGCATGTCTTTCAGCACCCATGGGTACATGCATCACGGGGAGGCCTGGGGCCTTGCAGGAGTTCTGAACAAGGAGATTAAAGCTTTCTAGTTGCCCAAAAAAAAAAAAAAAAAAAAAAAAAAAGGTGTAACGCAGACAAAAAAGTCACTGCCATTGCATGTGGCAGTGTTACACACACAGTTAGGTATGTGTAGTAAGTGTGGGGTTATGATACAATTCAAAGCATGCAACCAAAAACAGGAGAGTAGCACAAGAGAAGAAAAAAGTGACTTCGCATTTTATCATATGCTCTATTACTATAATTGCTTTGCATTACAGTAGCACCTAGAGGTGCCAACCAAGGCTGTGGCTATAATTTTAGCACTTCATTGGTATATAAGCTCGTAAAAGACTGTTTGTGTAGATCTAGAATTCTGGTATAGAAAAACCACCACCACCCCAAGAGCAGCATGAGCACAGTTCTCCAGGTATAACTATAAACAGCTGCACCGGTGGCGGCAGGAGCCCGGTGGCAGTGAGCTCCTGCAGATGCCGCTGGCACAGTTGGAAGCCCAGGGGGGGGTCAGCGACCACCCGCAGGCTCTGCCAGCAGTGGCCAGAGGCAATTAGGGACTTCCTGCAGGTGCACCCACGTGCCCCTGCTACACATTGCCCCTGGGTACTGGTCTAGACTGGGTACTTATACTGGAACAGCCACCTTTGTCGGGAATTCTATTTCTTTGCACCCCTGACTGACATAATTATGCTGGCAGAGAATAGACCTAGTACTAGATAAGGCCCACTTTGTGATGTAAATAAAGGTACGTCTACACAAAAACTTGGTAATGTTTTAACTATGCTGGAATAGTTAAAATGCAGGGGTGGGTAGGGGGCAGGAAAGAAGGCAGGGGACTAAAGGGGAAGGAGCCTAGTGGTGGGGCCATTGTCAGTGTAGATTTATCTTATTTTTTCTACTACCTTCATCCTGTAGGTGGTAAAAAATCCCATTATTAGTGTCTACAACTAGGGTTTGTAGCATTAAAAAATATATCCCTGTCTAACTGAAATAGTTACACCAATACTATATCTACATATAAGATTAGAAATATGCTAATAATGCTTAAATATGCATTAAAATATGCAATAAGATGCATGCATTGCTCAGAAGAGTTCTGTCCTTTCATTTCAGACAGTGGATTTCAGGAAAAACAGCTGCACCAATGTGAAGTGACCTGCCTGCAGTCATACATCAAATCAGTGGCAGAAGTGAGAAGAGAACCAAGGTCAGTTGACTTCATCTCCACTAGGCCACTTTGTCTCAGTGATGCTACATAGGTTGTGGGGATTTAGCTTCTGTTGAAAATCTCAAATGAATAGGCTATGGTAGCAGACATTCAACATTCCAAATAGAATATAAGGAAATACAAATTCTTTGCTCCGGTGAACAACGACAGCACAGACCATGCTCAACACCAGATGTCTGCAACAGCCATGATACTTTGGCAGAACAGATAAGAACAAGGAAACCATTTTCCTAAACACCCAGTTCTATAGTTGTCGTGAGAGTGGACCAGAAGGGAGCTTCTCCCACATCGTTATAAGCAACACTATATTCTCTCAAAGTTCCTGTCTCTTTGGTAGGGGGAGGAAGAACTGCTCCCCCTACTGTTTTAACTGCTGTATGTAAAGCAATGAAATGACTAAAGCAGAAAAAAACTCTAGTCCTGCCTATAATGCCTAGCACTCTTGACTGTCCCCAACTTACGGAAATATGAAGACAGAATCAGAAAGCAAGGGCTTGATCCAATTCCAGTTGAACTCAACAGAGATTCTCAACTTCAGTAGGGACTGCTTATGTCCCAGAAATGGCACATGTTGAAAGGCTACTTACTGAATTTCTGTTAATCTGTTAACAGAGTTTTAATATGCGATATTAACAGATTCTATCAGTAGACCCTATTCTGTTTATTAACACCTTATTGGAGTTTTAATATAAAACTGTAATAACTCCTATCAATAAACAGACTATTTTGTCTATGAACACAAGTCTATTAATAGATTGTCTATCAATTGGTATCAATCAATAGCGTATCAAACAACATTAACCTCTAATTAGTAGAACCTGATTATAGAATGCATCAATGATGAAGCTATTAATTCATAAACTCTTTCAGTGTGTGTGTGTGTGTGT
>NW_005843388.1:111318-142720 GCF_000455745.1 Alligator sinensis | reverse complement strand
ATACATATACATACATACATACATACATACATACACACACACACACACACACACACTGAAAGAGTCAATCAGGAGACACTATCAATAGAGACTATTACCCGAGTTTTGAGAACTCCATTCGGCAACTTTATTTCAAGAAACTTGAGGATTCCATCCCCCCCACCCCACCCCCCGGGTAGATATTTGAAAAGAAAATAAAGAGAAGTTCCATAAGGAAAAGTATGACAATACAGTGATCCTAAACAACTTTGACTATACCAGCAAGGTGTATTCTAAAGAAGGTTAACTGAAGGTGACAGTTGAGGATGGTGAGCTCTAACACTATAGTAGATTTGGGGTGGATATTTTCTTTTAACCAAAATATTTTTATAGTGCCAACCCTAACCATACAGCTGCACCAGCACAAATGTGTATCTAGGCATTTTTTTATCCAAATAACTCTGCTTATACTACAAGGACATCTACCATTTTAATTATACCAGTGTTTTAAACTATTGCATGTAGACAAAGATTCAATTTAAGATGATGGACTGATATTCTGCCTCTCCCCAGCTATGCCAAAAACAAACTGAATTTGCCCGAACATCCATGTGAAAGTAATAAGACAAAGGGCTAAGGAAGAGATGAATGTTGGGGGGGGGGGGGGGGGAAAAGAAAGGGGGGAGAAAAGAGGGGGGGGTGGGGGGGGGGGGGGGGGTTTGTTTTTGTAAGTGGAGGTGGTTTACTTTGTCAAGTTTCCTTTAAAAAAAAAAAATCTCCCGCTTATGGCTGAAAAAAAACAAAAACAGCTTGGCCTAGAAACTTCATTGGTCTATATCCTGTGATACCAGAACTACTATCTTGGCTATCCTATAAAACTGCTCTCTAATTGCAACAAAACTTTCCAAGATCACAAATCAATCTTCAAAGTTGGCTTAATTTCATGATTTCTTTATGAATGGTAAAAATCCATACATATCATCACTTATTCACATAAAACGTAAGGTGGGAAGAAAAGCTGACACATCTATAAAACATGTAACATTTTGCTCAAGGCAAGATAACGGAGGTAACACAAGGGTTGTACTAAAAATTTCAATTTAGAAGGAAAATAAAAGCTACCAAGAAAGATTTTGAGCTTTGATGTTACAAAAGAGAAATACAATTGATGGTACAGAACGGTCGTCTCCGATTGGTAGGAATACAATATGGGCTATCTTATAATAAGCTCTTGTCTGACTTCTCTGTAACAGATTCTAACTTTTAAATACTGCTTTTGAATTCACTTACACTTGGTACAGTCATCCCAGTAGCCATTTGGTCAGATACTGTTATTATTCCCCAACACTGAGAATTCCAATAGCCTCATTACGTGTAGCAATTCACTCAGAAGACAATGCTTATTTTCTTATTAAATTACTACTTAGTCCTTAATAACTTTTTTGTGCTGTTATAAACCATCTTTAAAAGCTCACTGAAGTTTTAACCACTTCCAAATATTAGAATATTGGGTTTAATGTTTACAATTGTTCTGACTCCATTTTCTTAAAATCTTTCTTTGATTCTAGGCCTGGAGATGAGAGAGCCATCTAGGCCACCTGCTAAAACACCTTTTAAGCCTCTAATTTCCTTGCAGAGGGAAATGTAGCAGATCCAGGAGCAACTGAATCTCTGGCTGGAAAATAGAAAAGGATTCTTTCCCCAGCAGCGCAAGTGGCAGTGCACAGGCTACTTATTTGGAAGGTATACGCTGCATTGAGAATTTGACCCTTAGTACCAGATAACTGACATAAGCAACCGCAACAAAGACCTGACAACTTTTAATGCATATCAGATGTTTTAACAGAGGACAAAGCAAATGCTGTTTGAAGTATTCTGATGTTTAATTACAAATATATATAGTTGCATAATGAAATCACAAGAAGCGTCAAAAAAATAACATTGTAGTCTCCATTCACACAAAAGTCCTGCTTCCCAGCTCAAGTTTTCCCTTGATTCGTAACACTAAATGGAGCCCTAAATTTGACCACTGAAGTGTATCCTTAAAATAGGGCAGCAGTACGGAAAATTATTGACAGACATGCAAAATTAATATAACAGCACATGCAAAAGAATTTTTGCCAACACTGCTAGGACTGTGCCCGTGCTGTACCTAGCACCTGCCCATTAAAAGAATTAAAGATAATATAGAATAATCATTGAAAACCTTAACACAATGAATGCAGATGTTAAAATACTGAGCACATTAATATATTTTGCTTGAATTTGGCATACATTCTTTTATTCATTAACTTGACCCTAAATTTTAGTCTATATGATAAAGAAGATTTAAAGCAGCTAGGGCTTCCCCCCCCTTCTACTAAAGCTTTCCCATTAATAAAAAAGGAAACAAAGAAAATGAAGAAAGTGAGTAGTAAAACTTTTACAACATAATAAAATATATCAGAATCCCACGGCAGCAGGACTGAAATTGTCTAAAGATGCTGAATTATGGTAGGTTGTCATATAAAGTTCAATCCAGAGTATTAGCAATCATATGCTCTAGCAACATGTATATAATTGGAGATCTTCATAATAACCCCCAGTTTTAAAGGCTCATAAAATCCACTTTACTCATAATTTGGAGGAGGAAAGGAGAAATTATTAAATTAAAGTAACACCGTCCTCTCAGTATGAAAGACTTTGTAACAATACCAAATGTATTATCTTCAATGAGATCTTTCTAAAGGCCCTATTTTTCTTTCAGAATATTTAGAGAATAGTTCAAACATATCTTTTTGTGTATATATTTATCCACTCTCATACACACAAGAGAAAATGAGTATCACAGAGAAAAGAAAAACTCACTGAAAGTAAACACCATATTTTAAATTACTTTTGGATTCAGGTATTGGAGCACTTTAAGATAAATACTCTGGTAAGGCATTGTAATCAACAGTGAAACAAGCTCTATTGTTAATATAAAATGTGGTGTTTTTAGGAAGTGCATATAAATTGCACTTTTCCATGCTCCAATGTAAGTTAAAGATGCTGTTTCATTGAAAGTGTTAAAAAACCCATTTAAAACAAACAAACATTAGCTGCACTTGGTTCTCCTCTTACTTTCACAGATCTCTTTGAATTTTTCAGTTTCACTCTTGGCATTTTTAAAGAAACCCTTTCAATTTGTCAGCGATAGCTAGTGAATGAGCTTTACAAATTTCCCAATTAAACTGTCCATTTTCTGAAGTTTGAAACAAGGGCTAAGGAACAGAATGGTGACATTCTATGCAGAATAGTAAAATATACCCTGCTACATAACATAACTTTAGATTTTCCTTGAATAAAGCCTCTGGGGAATGAAAACTTTTTCACTTTTTAAATAACCCTATTTCAAGCTATTTTTTGTAATCATGCTAACAACCTATTCTTAAAACCAGTTAAAACAAAACAAGGATCAGTAAAGCCAAGTGTTTCCTACCTGGCACAGGTAAAGACCAGCTCTCATATGCCACCTTGGTATTGTCTAGACTACTAATCAGGCTCATATTCATGAGACACTAATGAACAAGAACAAATCTGTTGTGCCTTCCCTTCTTTTCTTAGCAAACCCTTCAGCACTGCGTTTCAATCCAGTAAGCTAAATGAGGAACCCACAGGCCAAACTAATTCAAATATAATGCTAGAGAGAAACATATTTTAAAAAAAGACTTACTGCTTGTCATGTGACTCGGTGAGGTATGCTGCCCATTGGGTGTGCTTGAAGTGAGGTCAATAGCCATGTGGGAGTGCTCTCTTTCAGGGGAAAGCTCATTGTCACCTGCTTTCATTAAACAAATCACTTGTAAGTTTCTGTCCAATACCTCAATAAAACTACCAAATTATAAAGGATTCAGCTTTTATTACTTCCCTCACCCTTGCTTTTCTTCCAATTTTAAGTCTCCCACAGCCAATTAAAATACGATTCCTTGGGGGCTGCAGACTAGTATTTGATTCTTTAAAAAAAGAAAAAAAATCAAAGAGTTCCCACCGATCTGCTGTTATTGATCCCAAAAGCAGTTTTAAAAATACTGTTGTCTTGAATGAACAAAAATGAAAACTATTCTTTTGCCCATTTCCAAACACCAGACTACTAAGTGTGAATCAGGGCTGATCAGGAAAGGAATAAAGTGTCATACTGAGGTAAAGACCTTCCACTTAAATTTGGATTCACAGCTTTCAGTTAGCTGGGAGTTGAACAACATTCCCTGACAAGGAAATGGGGAAATGAAATGTATAGCTAAAAATTTATGGCAATATAAATACTGACATTTTGTTTCTAATCTATGTTGTCATAAAGTAAACTCTTAAGTCTTATAGAAGATTCATTCACCCTTAGGAACCATTTAAGTACATAACAGTCTTGTAAAGAACTACCCAAACTTTATTATTTAGCATTACTACTCCAAGCAATTTCTTATAATAATAGTGACAGTACAAAATGACAGACTTTCATGCTTCCATGACACTTTATGTAGAGATATTGGAAGAAGGAAGTCAAATCAACAAAATTAAATAAAATTACTACTTACATGTTATATATCCATCAGTAGCCTCTGCTTCCATAGTCAAAGTGCAGTGCTGCAAAGCAAAAAGGTACGCACAGTCAAAGATGCCTGTTGGTATCAGCCATTAAATGATTAAACTTACTAAAAGCCCTCAGTAGTTGCCCATTTTGCTGTTGGTGCTGATGCAACCATTACCTAGAGATACATACAAGTACACTGCATGTGCTCATCAAATCACTGAACCCCTTCTGCAAATGATCTGATGCTGCTGCAGATGGGGCAGAAGCACTAACTTGGCTTATGGATGAACTGTACTGAGATACTATTTGTTCTCCGTTAATTGTAGTTTTACCTGCTTTAAGAATCAATTGGGAGGGCAAAGTGTTTGGGATTTTAGTGCCTTATCAATTATCAGGTCTCATAGCCACAACAGTCTTGGAAGGTATTGATATTATAGTGATATCTCTATTCACACTTATTCCATTGTCAGTTCACTGTGTTCAGAATAAAACAAAAACCTTCCATTTCCGTGTTCCTTTTAGAATCATTACAACCCTTTGTCTTCAGCTGCCATCTCTCTCTTACACATGCACACACCTGTTTGTTGTAACCCCAGTCATCTGCCACACTGTGGGTCTGAATGTCACATTTAATATTTCTAGATCATGCATTTTGTGGTGTGAGGCAATCTCAAAGTTTCTGGAAGCACTCTGCTGACAGAGTAAGCTATTACTTTCCAGAAACCCAAGTAACTGTATAGGATGACACCCCCTAGCTATCACTTGATAAAAAAAAAGATCAATAATCATAACTATATTCTTTTAAGTAGAAAAGTTAAGAAACTGACATGACCCGAAGAGAATGTTATATCCCCTCTCCCTCTACAGCCCCTTTTTTGCCTTTAGTTTCAAAACTCTCACTGCACCAGGCAGCTAAATTATTCACAATGAGCCATTTCTGTATTGATCGCCAAGTATATTTAGCCCTGGCTCCTGGAATTTCTCCATTACTTACTGGAAAACAGGCAGCTTCACTTCTTGTCTCCAAAACCACTTCCCTCCCTCTTGTACCACCCCCACCCCCAAAAAACATAAATAAATATTTTTCTCTGTGTTCCTTTTTTGTATAAGAGAGATCAAATTTCCAAGACAGTCAGTACATAACACGTACATTTCAACATACACAGTTACTATCAAACTCTCTCAATTACTGATTTTTACAAAGCTTTTTGTTTTGTTTTGTTTTGTTTTTAAACATGCTCTCTCAAAGTTTCTAAATGGACAACAGCCTTTTCAAAATTACCTTATCTTTCCCTTAGTACAGGTAGACAGACTCATTGAGGAAAAGAAAGAAATGTCAGGAGCAACAGGGAAAGATCATCCCAGCCAATGAACTGGAAGGAAAGCAAGGGGAGGAAGTAAGCAAAAAATGAAACATACATAACAAAAGGAAAAATTTCTTTGATTGTTGGGAAAAAGAAGTTTGATCACCATTTCTAGGTTTTGATGGCAGACCCCAGCTGCTAATCCTTGCTTCCCAGAGGAATGGAGAGCTAGTTATGTTCGTGCTGAAGGTACAGCAAGATGGGGAAAGTTTGATCAAAAAGGAGAGAAGAAAAAAATCCACCCCCAGAGACGTCCCCTCCCCCGAAACTTACAGGTAGGACATTCAGAGCAAAGGATCGGTAGGGAAACTAAAGAGAAATAAGCCAGGAGAAGCCTTTCCCCCTCTCTGGGATGATCTTGTTAGGAAACTCACTCAGGAATGGCAAATACTTTCAAGGAAGATGAAGAACAAAAAGAGAAAGAGAGAGAGAGAGAGAGAGGGAGGGAGGGAGAGAGGTCAGCCAGTGCTACAGCAATGCGATTAACCAGGAGAGAGAAAAACTTGATCCACCGGTTCCTTAAGAATCGACAAGAAAACTGGAGGGAAGGGGGGGGGAGGGGGGGGGATTTGGCATTTGGGGAGGGGGGGGAGGAACAAGACGGGAGATAAAATAAAAATAAAGGACAACACACAGAGACACAGAGAGCAAGAAACCTAGGCCAACTTCACAGGATTGTTTTTGGCCCTTGGCAAAAGAGAGAGATCTCAATTTCATCTCCGTCTCTCCCCTTCCAGAGCAGAACCTGTCAAAGTAATTTAAGTCCTGCCTTTTTTTTTTTTTTTTTAAATACCGTGAGTGTCATGCCAGTAATTAAAAAAAATAAAGGACCTGGATCTCTCTTCTGGGGAGTTGCAGCTAGAAGAGGAGGCTCCTGCAAATTGCAATTCCAACCCCTGTCAGCAGTTTCTAGAGGTGAGGACTGATTAATCGATTAACATCCCAGAAACCAGATCTTAAAAAGAGAAAGGGGGTAGGGGGTGGGAGGGGGCACCCAGACATTTCCAGACCCCAATACCCTTCAGAGCCAGTCGCTCCTTCTTTGCCCAAATGAGCAGGCTTCTCCCCTGCCTCCAAAGGCGCCTCTGTGCACAGACGCATCTATTTATTATTGTTATTATGGCTTAACAGCAACAAGTCATTCCGGAGATGCTACATAATTGCACTTTCCTGGGCGACCCCTCGGCTTTGCCAAGCAGCTCCATGCCCACGCCGAGACAGCCGGCTTAGGAAGCACAGCACGAAGCAGACAAGAGCTGATCTCCCCCTTGCAAGGAAAAAAAAAAATCAAGAAAGAAAGAAAAGAAGAAGAAAAAAAGAGCCAAGCGAAGATTTACCTCAGCAGTGCATGCAGTGAATCACTTCCATCACCCTTTTGTTTGTGTTTTTATTGGGGTCGCCTCTGCCTCTCTCTCTCTCTTGCCCAAGGACTGTGTGTTTGTGCACTGCAGTTGGTTATGGAAACTAAGGCAGTGGATCTGTAGCTAAGGGTAATCCTGTTTTTACTTCCTCCATCTTCAGAGAGCAGGGTTAGCCTGGGACAGCTGGTCAAACCCCGAGAAACCGATCCGGCGGGCGGGCGGGCGCGCACACATCACACATCTCGCCCAGGCAGCCGCGCTCCCAGACACCCCGAGCCGGGAGAGGCGGCGCGGGGAGGGCGTGCGCGCCTGTGTGCGTGTGTGTGTGTGTGTGCGCGTGTGTGCGCTGGCAGCGCCGCTCCGCGCGCTCGGCAATCGATTACAGGACAAGTGCTGCTTCTGCCGCTCCCCGCCGCGCGCACACACACACATACACACACACACACGCGGGCACACGCACACGCGCGCTCCCTCTCCCCGCACAGGCTCTCAAGGTTGAGGTGCGGCGGAGCGCGCGGATGACGGCCGCCCGCTCCCGAGAGCCATTACAGCCTCCCGGCCCGAGGAAGAAGCGGGGCTGCGTTTCTTTCTTTGCTGCCTGAATGAACTTAACCCCCCCGCCCCTGGCTCTCGGAGTCATGATTCAGCACTTCTATTTTTAAACTTTCCTGCTCGCTTCCCTTCTGCCCTGCCAAGCAGCGCGGATGCCCGGGGCGCGAGGGCGGCCCGGCTCGGATGACGACGTGTCTTGCTCAGAGCCGAGCCCCGGCACGTCTCGGCGCCCACCCGGCGGGCCGCGGGGCCTGGCTGTCATGTCAGTGCGCGGCCGCTGCCCGGGGAAGTGCGGCCGCACACCTGGCCGGCGACACAAAGGGAGCTCTGGGCGCAGGGACACACACGGGCAGTGGCAGGCGGTGTCAAAGTCCTGTGCTGCGCTGGACTCGCCAGCTCTGCAACTTTGTTTATCGGCTCTGCCCTAATTACGGGCGACAGGAGAAGGGGCAGGAAGCACGACATGAAATGTTCCAGCACTCCAATTACTAGTATTCCTATTACCATGATTACAATTATTATCATTCATATTACCATTCCTACTATTATCACTATTGCTACTATTACCATTACTATTACTCTTATTCCCATTATTTCCATTATTATTACTATTAACATTATTGCAATTATTATCATTCCTATTACCATTACTATTATTACCATTCTCATTATTATTACTATTCCCACTATCCCCATTATTATAATTCATATTACCATTATTACTATCACTATTACTATTATCACTATTTCTTCTATTACCATTATTACTGTTACTAATAATTACTATTACTATTATATTATTGTTATTACTATCATTCATATTACCATTATTACCAGGGATCCTGGTTTTCTCCGATTTAAAAAATCCCCAATTTTCAGTTAAAAAAAGTAACCCCAAATCCACATTTTCCCATGATTAAGATTAAACAACTCTCTCTATATATATCTCTATATATTGGTGGTGTTTCATTTAAATCACAGGAAAAATGTGGATTTGGGGTTACCTTTTTAAGCAAAAACTGGGGATTTTTTTAAATCAGAGAAAACCGCGATCCCTAATTATTACCATTACTCCTATTATTACTATTACCATTACTACTATTACTAATATTACCATTATTCCTTTTACCATTATTAGGATTACTACTATTATTCCTACTACCATTATTATTACTGCTATTACTACTGTCTAATAGAGCATTCATTGCATATGTAAAACAGGAGTCTAGAAAAAGGTTCTCCTTGGAGAAAAAGAGAATTAATATGTTTCTCTTGGTTCAGATATAGATATATAGATATAGAGACTGATACTGGCTGTGGGAGATGGATAGCATTTTCCCAAGACAATTCACAAGGCAGACAATATTTAAATATGATGCAAAAATATGTTAAAGTGAGATATAGGCTGTGAAGATCTTTACATGGGATTTGATCCAGAGTCCACTGAAATCAATAGGGTCATTCCATTGTCTTTAATTTAAGTTTGATTGGGGCCCAATAAGAACAGTCCTTTTCTTCTAGTGTGCTTTAAATGAGTGAAATATAGGAATATTTGCAATACAATTAGGCATCAGGGTTAACACAATATTGACATAAGGGGGAACAGTTCAGACTTACTTCAAAACTACCACTTATTTATTGTATCAAATGATACTATAAATTATTAAATACATAACATTTGAACCCTCAGAAGTTAACAAGTATTGAGATTAAGGCTCTGCCATTTAAATAAGGCACTAATTTAAGTAGTAGGATGTCATCCTTCCACCAACCACTAGAGGGGGATGAGGCACACAGTATTGTCAGTGGGTTTCATAGGTGTTTGCTGAGAGTAGAGAATAGTGAGATTATTTTATTTATTCCACTAAAGTTCCCATCCCACAATTATCACCATAATCTCCGAGTGCCTTCTAGTAGTGCATGAAGTGATGTGAGTAACTTCTGTCATGTGTTTGTTCTCTCATCCTCTCCCAAGGGGGAGTACTATGTGCAGAGGGTTGTTCTATTTTAGTGTTTTGAATAATATATATATTACACAAACACATGGGTAGTGCTGTGTGTTTATGGAGTTTGCATGGTTGTGGATTTGGGAGCCTTGGGTTCCTTCCAGGTTCTGCTGAGAAGTGTACTTTAGAGGTCCAAGCCCTTCTGCCTGTTTGCCCAAAGCCAGATTCAACCGTCCTACACCTCTGCTACTGGCTCCTTAGCCCAGACACACTGGTAGCTGGTCCTAGGTTCCACCATTCTAGGTTCTTTGTCATAGCAGTCCTAGGTTTTTTCTCTATGCTCCCTAGATACAATATTCTCTGTGGTTTCATGTTCCCACTCCTTGTCCCAGTCCCATTTTCCCCCCATTGGTCTTCTATGCCCCTCCCCTACACTCCCTCCCAGCTCTCAATCCCAGTCTTTTCTCCAAGCTTCAAACACCACTCCCCTTGTCCAACAGCTCCTTGCCCCAGTTCTCAGTCTCCCTGTAAAGCTCCTTGTCCCAATGTCTTCCCTCCACTGCTCTCCTCCCCACTCTAGTCCACTTCTTGACCTCTCTGCACTAAGTCCATCAGCTTCCCCCACCATACTGCCTCACTAACAGGAAGAATATACTGACCAGCTGAGAGAGACAGTCTCTTTGCTCTGAGTTTTGGTGCCTGGTGCCATACCAGCCCATAGCTGTCAGGAGCAGAAATTGCAACCCTGGCAGTTCTGGGATGAAGCATACTCAGTGCAGATGGAACTGTCACAGAATCCAGCTGCCAAACACTTAACATGGATCAACTATGGACATGCAAAATGATATTTTTTCCCACTAGCTCATAACTTCACCAAACCTGGGCAGTTTCTCCTGGGCACAGGAAAAAAAAGCACATCCTTGAACTCCCCTACCACATTGCAAGTCCCTGCTCAATGGTACAGACACTAGAAGTTCTTAATAAAACAGTTATAAGATTAAAAGAAAAAGCTTGGCAAAACTAGGTATTCTCTCCTAATCTTCCAAATGAGACTTTTTAAAACTGAATTAAACTGAATTTAAAATTGAAATATATATATAGATAGATCATCTTGAGGCAAACAACCAGCCTGGAGAATTTCAGCCTAAACAATTAAAGTTTGGCAAAAAGCAACTGAAAATACAGTGTTATAGCAAAGCTGAACAACCTTATCTATAGACAGCACTACCAGCTTTGCCTGCATACCTAATATGTACTTAGAGATACTGTATTATCAGTTGCTGATAACTTTGCCAAACTTCATTGTTTGAGCTCAAATCACCCATGCTGGGTGTCTACATCAAGATGATTATCATTATTATTTTAATTCATAAATATTCAGTAAAAATGGTAGATACATAAATTATAAGCAATAAAGTAAAACCCAAGTCCAGTATCTGAGGTACTTTGCACCATATCAAAGTACCCCATAAAGCATTTTGTTGTCCAGCTCCTCAGTCAAGATATTATTAAAAATGTACTAATAAAAAGGGTACAGAAATCAAAGACACTAATAAGGGTAGTATATATTTCTGTACACAACCCAAGCATTCAAGACCTATTAGCTAAGTAAACATTGCAAAACATCTGTGAGCAAGATAGGCTTTATTGTTTGCATGTTGCGTAGGAGAAGGAAGGAAAGTTAAGTGACTGGCCCAAGGCCACATACAGTAGTACTAAAAAAAATGAGCCTAGAAAGCAGATCTTTTATTTCCCACGCCTATGCTCTAACAACTAAACGTGGCCTGTCTACATGGGAAAATAGACTGGCAGAATTACAGTGGCAAAATTATGCCTGTTTTTAGCTATGCTGGTACAACTACCTTTGTACAGACTCTATTTCAGAATAAGAGTAACCTATTAAGTTCTGATCTTATGAAGTAATTTATAAAAACAACTCTTATTTGAGGATATTATCCACACAAGGAGTTAATTTCCCTGGCCTGAACAAGTTTTTGCTGCCCCTTCAACAGAGGAAAATAATACCAAGAAAGAAAAATATGATAAACATTGGTATTTTTTTTCCTAAATTCAAAAATTGATCAACATTTTTTCAACTTTGATCAGCTCTGTAGGATGGTCATAAAGTGCATGGAAATATAAAAATATAATTGGAATATTTTTTCTTATTTTTTGCCTTATGAACATTTTTGGTGATATTTTTCATCAAAATTTTGAAACTTGAAAATGTCAATGATCTCTGCTAACAGTCAACTATCTTGATGAATAAATAGCCAGAATTAAATAATTAAAGTAATTAACTAATTAAAGTAGTCAGAACCCAGCTCATCTAGCCTTCTCTTATTTTTTACTACACTTTATTAATTTTTGTTTTGGTTCCTCTATAACTTTTCAAATAATAAGCACGTTTTGAAAAAGTACAATGTAACCAAAGGAAAAATTGGAGGGAGGGAAGGAAAGAATTTTAAAATTAGTTTCAGTAATTCTAAGACCAAAAACATTAAAATCTGGTAATTATATTATGATACTTGTCTGGAATCACAGGCTGTGTTTCAAGTGAAAAATTCAACTCAGCCTCAACTCAGGACTTGAGACCTGGGTACTCCAAGGAATGATAGTCATTAAAGCAATTGTGATGATCTTGAGGTTAGAGCACTGAACAGGGGAATCAGGAGTTCTGGGTTCAGTTTCAATCTCTGCCACAGATTCCGTGTATATTAGGGACAATAATACTTCCCCATTAAAGAGTGGTGTTATGACAATATATTCATTCATTTCTTAGGGCACTTAAGGGCACTTTTAGATACCTCAGCGATGAATATGTTATGAGACTATTAATCCAATAGAAGTTTTTGTGTCTTTATACACAGAAATGACCCAAAGCATTCAAACTATCCCTGAACATGTAATCAGATAAATCCCATAAGGGTCCTTTTCTATTTGGCTATAATAAGGCCAAGGAATTCTAGGAATCATCCATTAAATTGTGTTTATTAGGTTCTAACAAAACTTTTGTTACCACAATGAAAGTTCCAGATACATTTTTATTTTGGTTACTTTGAAAATAAGCAAACAGCAAACTGTTGAGTTCCATAACTCCAAGCACTTCCTCTGAATACAGCACCAGATCGATAGACTTTATAAAGCCTTACCTACCATTTGAGTGAGTTATTATATAAGGGCTACTTTGAAGACAAATTGTATCAAACTTTGAAAAAGAAAAATATAGACGATTATTCACCTAATTTGGATTTGACAACCTAAAACTGTATGAGTACTAATCCATACCTTATACCCTTCCCTCTTATAATTATGCTAGAACATTGTTTTATTTTTATATATACCAGCATCAATAAACAAGATGTATAAAAGGAAATAATGAACATCCCTAAATAGCTGTAGAATATTTCCTATTTATTCTGAAAGAGATGCAGCTGTACCTACTTGTATTTCACTAAAAAGCGTATACACTCATTCCTATTAAAACAGGACACATACATGTAATTTATGAAGAAGCACAACATTCATGATAGCTCATAGAACTCATAAACTGTAGATCTGTGTCTGTTACTATAGTTGTATGGGCATTCATTGCATGGAGAACTGCTGAACAGTCTGAGTATGTAATCTGAATACTAAATTTGTGAATAGTTCCACTGCTCTCTCTGCACACTAGGGTTGGTTAGGCTTTCAAAAGCAACAGATGCTTTGTGTGGAACTGTGTAAAACACTGCTAATATATCACGTGATTTCTGTATTTTTCTTCATTTATCTATTCAGTTAAGGCTTTAGTCTTGAAGACACAATATTCCTAAAAATACTTCACCTCCTCCTGCATGCTCTTCACCTGAGTTCTACATTTTCTATGTGACATGCACCCTTTTTTTACAGAAAACACTTCATTGTTTCTTTTTTTTTTAATACAGAGGATAAGTCATAGCTTATGAATACACACACATATACCAGAATGCCCTTTTTCTTTATTCACCAGTACCTAAACTAATTGCTATATGGAGGTTACATTTTGTTTCATAATCAATAAAAGATGTAGAGATTTTCTGTTTCCATGTCAGTGTATAAACTTACATGCAAATTGTACCCTTTATGTAGGATGATCCCAAAACTGTAGGATAATTCTACAGATCTGAATTATCCTAACTATAGATACGGGCTGGACATTCTCTGGGGCAACAACCATCTTTTTTGTTCTTTGCTCCTATACATCACTGCAACACAAATATTTTAAAGATCTCAAATATGGCCAGATTATAAGGTTCACCATGCTTTTTCTACAGAAAGCACTGGAGAATTTTAATGACAAGAACCAAACAGTAACACAACTTGGGCAGAACTTCAAAAGTTCAGGCATTTTCAGATCTGGTTCAGATAGGCCTCCAAAAGGCAGAAAACCTTTCTGAACTCTTTGGGTGCTCTGCTCCACTGCACTGCACTGCACCGCCCCCAAACCCCCAGCTACAGAAAGGCCTCTTGAGAGCTGCAGCAGCTGCTGCCAGCTGCTTTGCCTGGCCAGAGCTGGGGTGTGGGGAAAGAGGAGAGGGGGAGAGGTGGAACAGAGCCCCCCTCGCCTCATGGGCCCAGCCTGGATCCCTCCGCAATACCTCAGCTGGGGTAGCTGCTGGCACCACTTCCCATCCCTCCCTTGCTCCCCTCACCACTTCCTCTCCCTCCCCTGTTGACAGCTCCTGAGCTGGGGGCAGGGAGGGGGATGGGGAGAAGGGTGGTTTAGCAGGTTCCCTGGAGGCTACTGGAGTGCCCCCACCAGCTGGCCAGGGCTGGTGCAGGCAGGCTCAAGTCTCCCTGACCCAAAAGGTGAACATCTGTTGGGTCAGGGGAGGGAGGGGGAGCTCTAACTCTTGGCACTTTGTGCAAAGTGCCGTAAGTTAGAACAGGGCCCCTAAACATCTGTAGGCAGCCTCTAAGTTATCTGCTCAAGTCTACCAAATATAAGGCTGTGGATATAATCAGAACAGGATTGTTTGTAAGACATTTGATACCTACACCTCTCTCAGTTTTCCAGGGCCTTTTTCCAGGGTCTTGAGCCTATCTGAAAAGCAAAATTGATCAGCCCATATTATGCCAATGTTTTTGAAATGCAAAATAAAAGTTTCCTTTAGAGTTCTTCTGTAAATGCAGAAAAAAAAGATTTGGGAGGCAAAAGAGTATTTGCATTTAATCTAACCGAACAGGCCCATTCTAAGCCTACAGAATGAAAGTAAATGATCATTAGTCTTGGTTCTACTTCACCTGTCCAACTTTTTCATATGATATTTCAGTAACTTCTTTCATGATACCAGAAAAATACTTTATTTCCCTCATTTCATTACTCAAGCATTTTTTTTTTTTTGCATAAAACAAAATGTTTGTCCAAGACTCATTGTTACAGAGAATAAAAGGTATTTCCTGTTTCCCAGAAGCAGATAGCCTAGTGGAACAAGTATTCAGTGGGACAGAACTTGCAGCAAACAGTCAAATAATTATAGATGCTCTCAAAGCCATTCTTGGGCTTCAATGAAGGCTGGTCAATGTTTCATGACAAATTAAATTCAGAATATAAAAATACGCGAAAAATCCTCCACCACAAACATTATGTATATGTTACTGATAAGTCTAGCATTAATGCTATCTCCTATTTCAAATGAAGTATAATTCAGGGATTAGGATGCAAATTTAGGATATGGGAGATTTGCATTCAGTTCCTTGCTCTACCACAAACTTCGCATGTGACCTTGCGCAGACCAGCCTGTGCTTCAGATTCTTACCAGTAAAATGTGGCTGATAATATTTCCCTACCTCACTAGGGTATATCAAGAATAATAAACACATTATTATACTCAGTATTCTTAAATATTTGCATTAAGGGAGTCATATAAGTGCCTAAGATAGTTTCTTTTAAAAAGTGTTCTTTTGTAAGACTATTTCATGGTTATAGAAAAAGTTTCACCATAAAAGTGTCCTGTTATTTGATTGTGAAAAATATGGTCACCTTAAATTGTGTTCCTACAATCAGTTTTTTAAGTAAAGAGGTATAATTTAGATTAATGCTATGCAACATTTTAAAACATTAAAAGATTAGCATCTCTTTACATAGTTCTAAATATTACATTGCACAATATTTGACCACAGTCTTTTAAGCCTGCATGTTAATTTTTATAGTGAACCATTCAAAGGGCTCTCTCTAGCAGTGCAATTGATTAAATGGTTCATATCTTTTGTTAGGAGTTTGGATTATATAGTAAGAACAGTTCTTCTATTTTTTAGATCATCTTTTTTAATTCACCTGAAGGAATACAATGGCTTTGTCTCCAGATTTTACTCTCACATAATTTTGCAAGAAGCACTTCACAACTCATAATTTGTAACAGTTTGTTTGTTTTTAGTGGGAGAAATATTCCTGTGTTTAATTTTCTCTTTGATGAGTTAAAGCAGGAAGGAGGATAATTCTCTCTCTATTTCATCCTGTCACTGTAGATACTAGCAGATGTTAAAAAAAAAGAACATAAAAAACATGGTTTAGCAGAAGCAGCAGCACGTTACTTCAACCCGGCTCTATAGCATCTTAAAGATTAGGTGATTCAGCGGGTCTTTTTGGTGCTTTTAGTTAAAGCTGATTCAAACAGCTATTAGATAAAAGGGCCAATAAAACCCCACTAAAGGACCCAATCTTTACAGAAGTTGGTTGAGCTGGGTTGAAGTAATGTGCTGCCTCTGTTGGATATGCACAGGGCTCGGTGCAGGAACACGCTGAGTTTAAATAAAAGCACTGTTTTTGGGGTGGGGAGGTTGGTTTGTTTGTTTTTTGGGGGGGGGGGGGGGTTATATGTCTGCAAGCACATTCTCCCCAGTGCACTCAGCAGCAGACCCAGAAGTGGAGCAGAAGCATTTCCGATCCACTTCCCGGTCTGCCGGGGAGCACACAGCGGGGCCCCCCGCACCCCCTGGCTCAGTGACTGGTGCCTCCTGGGTCTGCGGGGGGCACCTGGGGTTCCCTTGTGGTAAATCACTGAGCCAGGGGGGTCCCAGCGTGCTCCCCGATGGACCCAGAAGTGGACCGGAAGTATTTCCGGACCATTTCCGGGTTCGCCACCAAGCATGCAGGGCCCCCCCCACCACACTCCTGGCGATGCTCCATCCGCCCCAGCATCGCAGTGTTCACAAGCCCCACCTGGTACCTTGAGGTATGGAGGAAAAACGTTTAAAGCTGCGTCTACAGCTGAATTGCCGATTCTCTGAATCAGCATCACATCTTCACATTTGGATTCAGCTGAATCAAATCGGGGACAGTGATCTGAATCAACAAATTGAATCACTGTCCCCAATTCAGGCCGAATCCGAATCGAATACTACCTGTTTCGCACACTCGTATAGTATAAAGTGATAATATCTGCCTCAGGTACCATGCAGCTGGACATACGTACATCTCTGATTCTTCTAAAGGCCGATCTCTCCAGGTCCTTTTGGTTACTTTGGCTGACATCTTACTATTAGGGCTTCCCAAACTGCATGCAGTCTATCTTTAAGGCTTTATAAAAATTTGTTGCCTCCTTGATTTATGTGGCAATACTTCAGGCTATACCATTCAAAGTTGCATGCAGTTCTATGGGAAGTTCATATATGATTTTGTAGCTACTTAATTATTTGTTGAGCATTATTGAGTTATAGGATTCACTCATGTATAACTTTTACCTTCCCTCAAACTCAGTCTAATTTTCTTATTGCTTGTACATGTCATATAATATCATCCTACTCCACTGTTTCATGTTCATTTTTTTCATCCTGTCTGGTCTTTGAAATGCTTCCCAAGGCTATTATGTATTACTGATTTCATACATTATATTCGACATAGAACATGTCACTTGGCTGAACAGTATATTATTGTATTTTATGTAATCAGTATGCCCTTTTATGCTTGTATGATCATTTTGCACTTCAAATATTCTAAACTGTATAGTACTAAATTATTCAAAATCTAAGCATGGTACCCTTAAAATGTTGTCCTGTTTCTTATCACAGTTGCCAGACAGAATACAGTAATTGTTAGTCAGGGCAGCAAACATTTAAACTGTGAGCGCTTATATTCTGTCCTGTTTAGTCCCTGACTACAGCACTGGCTAATGTCTCAATATAGTGAGGAAAATTAAGTTCATGTAATTGGTGCTTTTCATGTTCAGCTCTGCCCATGTTTTGGTGATGAGAGGTGGGATTCATTTTTTCCTTTTTTAACATTTTATAGTTTCTATTTAAATTTAAAATGTTAGGTTATTGATTGTTATTTTAGATTTAAATTTCTAGATCAAAATGTTTATGTTGAAAGGACCTTTAGAAATATTCTATATGTGCTAATCAGTCATGTTTTAATAAATAGCTAATTAATCCTTATAGAGTCCACCAGGTCAAAAGATTGCTTATAACAATGATTTGTAATTTTTTAAAACACATTCTATTGGTGTGCTCATAACTATCTCTAACATCTACTATTCATGTCTATAATATGCTTATAATAGCTGAACAGCATTATAAGTTGTATATAAACACACTCTTATCTAAAATAAAATCTGATCCAAAACACAAAAGTCAAAAGTGTTGCTGCAATTCTAAAGGGTGCAGCACAGGACTTGTAGCCCCTGGTAGAGGGATTATGGTAGGTGTAAATCCTGTTTGTGTCCTCCAAACCTACAATGAGCTATTCTGGAAGCTAAAGCAGCCCCTTCTGTAATTTAGACACATCAAGAAATTCAGCACTGTTTGCTGACAATCCTGTCCACTCATGCTGTTCCTGCCCCCAAACATAACTCCTGGTTCACCCGTTATGCTACAGTCTTCTGTGAAAAGCCTTACTATTCTTTGCATTGTACACCAGAGGAATCTTTCCAAGGCCAGATGTGGGACTCCTATGCTTTAGAACACTTGGGTTCTTTTATCCAGTGAAAAAAGTCAAGACAAAATGATGAAGATTTCACCCCAAATTCTCAACTGATATAAATTAGCAGAGCTCCACTGACTTGAACAAAGTGAGACATATATTTTATTTAAGTATGAAGAAGCCACATATCATTCATTGGGCACTTCTTGGCACAGCCTGAGCTGGAGGATACTCATGTGCCTGAGGTGGTAATATGAGCTGCCATGCTCACTGTGACTGGGGATATAAGGATGTTATTTGCATCCATCACAGAGGAAGTCAAATCTGCAGAGTGCACAGAATTGGAGAATAGAGAAAGGTGAGATGTAGGTTTGGTAATACATCAGGGGACAGAGCTATTGGGGGTCACTCACTTCAATGGAGCTGTAACAACTTATACCACCTGATAATCAGCTCAGTAGTACTAACGCTTCTTATTGCAACAAACTTGATTTTCTAAGGTTGCTAGATTTGTAATTCACATTGAAAATAAAATGAGTAATCATGTGAAGAGAAAGTACCAGCTTAGCATCCAGAGAATTTTGAGATATATTAATACTCACCCTATGTCATTTTACAAAGGTAATGGTCACTATGTTTCCCCTTCACAGCAATATTATTAAAATAATATTAGGCCACACTGTATACACTGCTGATGGCTACACATCATTTATTGATTTTCAGTGCTTAAAGCTGAGCCATGATTTCAGGCATATAAAAATCTGTTACTTTGGATTTTTTCTGCCATAAATTGTTTTTATGTTAAAAAATAAAACACATTGTGCACAGTGGCTTGGGATTTTCAGCTTGTATCTCAAGTAATGATGGGGTTATGATTAAAGTACGGGTAAACTCTCCTGCTTCATGCATGTCCACACAAATGCTCTGCTTTTACTGTTGACTTCCTCAATGAGAATTTTTTTTTAATGCTTTGGGTGCATTTGTCTCTCTGTCATGTAATTCTTGATTTTACTCCCATAAAGATGAACAACTCTTTTTTAACTTTCTAAATTTTATTTCCCAAAGTGACTTCTGAAAATAAACTCACAAAATTGCACAGCTAGGTGTTTGTGCATGTAAAACAACTTGTATTTGCATCTGCAGGTAAATGGTCAGCTATTCCAGTGCTGTGTGTGTGATTACAAGCCTGGGATAGAGGTGCACAAACAAACATATCTAGAATTTTGGGATGCCATTTGTGCAACATGCTTTAAAATTTGAGCTCATGACAGACATCTCCAGAACTCAGACCATTGTTCTGAAAGTACAATGCCATCTGGAGACAAGTTATAGCACAGAGCCTCATTTGTACAACTCAGTTTCCAGATATGTAAAGAGCAGATTGTATTGAAGTATAAACCCACCTTATTAATATTTGACATTTTAAAACTGGGTATCACATTCACTAGACTGCTACCTTTATAAGACCTCTGCAGAGGCACATAAAAAGTGAGATCTAGTTGGTATTTTACTAAGCAATTCTTTCATTTTTTTCAATTAATATTACATTAATTACCTGAAGTCATAAAAACTGTTATCTAGCCTTCTTTGTGATCAATAATTCCAGGTCACTTATATGGCATATGCAAGTATCCAATACCATTTTATATTGGGCACATATAAAGCTAAGATTCTGGAGTATTCTTTTATTAAATTGACAAATTTCACAAACATAATACTTAACAATTAAAATATTCTTGGGGAATCATATGTAGATTGAAATAATACAGTGGCTTACATTTTTCTGTCAAAAAACTAGTCTCAGACTCATTACTGCAGTTATATTATGTTTATGTGTGTCCAAAGTGTGAGTTTTTTTAATTATTTCAGTATCAAATATATGAGACCAGATAAAATTGAAAAATGTCAGGACTTAGTCACTTCCACATGCTTCTAACTTTTTTACATGTTCAACAGAGGGCGTGTCTACACATACAATTAATCTTAAGCAATAATTAACTCAGGTGCTTATCACACTGGAGTTTATGGCTCCTGGGCGCCACATTTGAATATGCGTCCGGGACTGCAGGACGTTGAGCCAGGTTGGAGCAGCCCCCGCTGGCAGAGGGCCCAAGATGATAGCCCACCAGCCTGGGGCTTCTCTGACCCACCTCGACTTTCTGGGGCTTTGCTGACCCATCTCTGTAGAGTAGCTGGCTGGGGCATGAGGGTGCTCCAGTGCAGGGCTAGCTGGCAGGCAGCCCCTGGAGTGAAGCACTCTCATGCCCCAGCCAGCCCTGTCAGTATCTACATGTGCACTGGTGCACTCTAAAAAACTTGGCCACAGGTTAGTATTTGTATTTACAAGTACTAACCTGCAGTGGACTGTATTAGTTTACTGTAACCTAATAGGACCGCACATGTAGACAGTTTAAATGCAATTAGGCAGTTCCACAGTAAACGTCTTGAAGATGTCTTAAAATTTACATGAGTATTCAGTATAGACACCATCTAAAAGTGATCTGAATTGTGGTGCTGGTGGCAGAAAAATATCTATTTTGTTCAATTAGTGAGTAGAATTTATCCATATTTTAATTTAAACTCCATTTTCAATGCAAGATTAATTATGGAGTCACACCAGAAGCCTCCATCGTTGCATCAATCCTTTTTTTTTAAACTGTGGTGAAATGTGACTGTGCGTTTCAACTTTGATATCTATTAGAATACTGAGCAAATGATCTTCTACCTTTTTCATGCATCTTTTTTATATGTAATTTACAAATATTTTCCTTTAATTTTTAGTTTAAGGACCTAACCCAGCTTAACCAGTACTTAAATGTTTTACTGGGCTCTGCATTTAACACAAATGCAAAAACAGCACACTAGTCATGACTGCTGGTGATCTAAATAGCAACTTCCCTCCAACATAAAATATGGTTTCTGCTTTGCTTTGTTTCAAGCCCCAAGAGGAAGCCAAGTTCAAGGCTGCAATCTCCCTGGGATCAAATAAGGCATTAGAATTACAGTTTGGTTCCTGACACTACCTTTGTTTCCTGTTCTATGACAGATCAGTTGTAATGGTGGAGACAGAATTACAGTTCCATCCAATCACCATGTACTTGAATCAGAGCAGGAGAGGCAACCCCACAGAATTCAATTTCCTTGTTTCCATGTATATACCATTGCATAATAATAATGTTCAGGAGCCCCACATCTTGGACATAGTACAAACAGATCGGAAAGGCAATATTGCAAGGCAATATTGATCAGCATGACAGGCAGTGGTCTCAGCACACTAGTAGCTCCACTATGTTTTTGTAGGCATTTGTGGCAGAGTTTTAAAAAGGTGTTTCAAGGAGAAGAATACACTTTAGTAGCAAAAGTCATACTGTTACTTTTCAAAGATCTTTAAAATTCACAGACTATTTCTTCTCTTTCAAATCAAATTTTCAAAATTTGGTAAAAAAAAGGGCTATCTGAAAAATGTCTTTTGGAGCTCTAGCTACTACAATGCACTCTCTGCCTATTCATAAATAATGGAAATACACAGCCCAGATGTAATAAATGTGGCTCTACTATTTATTGCTTTCCTCTGGGGAGTCATTTATCTTAAAACTACTATGGTTTACTTTCTAAAATGTGTCTGATTGTAACACTTGCAGACGTATATTTTGAAAGTCAGCATTGATAATTTATTCTCTCACCTCCAGATCACACATTATTTTTAAATCATCCTTTTCCAAAACAATGCTTCATGCCCACATCGTTCCCAGTTTTCACAAAAGCAGAAGAAAAAACACATATAATACACATAAAGCATGATATATTTAGATCAAAGAGAAATTCCATTACCTTGCTCCCAGTATCACATCGTTCCTTTTGGTCCACAGTGCATTAAGTATAGAAAAAAAGAACATGAAGGCTAGAGTTTAGTGAAGCATTCTATACATCTGCAATTACCATTAATCTGGAAAAAGAGAAAGGGAAAAATTAGCTATGTCACTTGGCAGTAGTTGAAGACTTGGCCATAGAGTGCAAGTCAATGGTCAGTCAGAAAGATGTTAATAAAAAAAAAAAAATCCTTTTCCCAGATGTCATCTTGTTTTTAATTATTTTCCCTCAAACTTTGAAATATCTTGCTGCTATTGTATATAAGTTGGTTTCATACATGAGTCAAAAATGTCAAAGGTCCATCTGAGCTGAGCAGCCTAGTGAGTAGTATTGCTAAGGTACACCACCTGTTTCTGCCGCCAACAGCACACAAGGGAGTAACATGGCTAGCATCATATCTGACTGCCTTTGACTTACCATGAATGGCAAGGTACACATTTACAGCTGTGTCAACTTGGAATAGCCATTGTCACGAGGCTCAAATGCATGCCTCTGGACCACAGTGAAGCACTTTAACTCCTTGTTGGCATAAGATACAAGTAACTAAATGAAATTCTATGGCTTATCTTATAAAGGATGTCAGACCAAATAAATGTATGGTTCTTTCTGGTCTTAAAGCCTATGCATCCCTGAAGTACATGGTACACTGAATAAACAAATACTTACTTATAATGCATTTTAAGGGACAAATCCTGCAGAACATCAAGGTCTAATGTTCAGAGTTGCATTTAAACTCTACATTCTTTGAGGCAAGTCTTTGAGCTAGTGACTATCCCTCAGCATGCATTCATGTAGTGCCTTACACAACAGAATTCCAAACTTGGTTGGGCAGAGTTGCACTATAGAAGTATGGCCCATAGCATTCTGAATTTTTTTAATGGTGTTTTCACTTTTAAAGCAGGGAGAAACTGTGAGCACAAACCATATTTTATGTAGATTGCTTATTGTCCATGAACCTCATTTTGAAATAATTTCCATGTTATATAGGAGTTTCCATCTCTGCTTTCCCTTGGTCCATTAAGTATCAAACTAACAGGGACATATGACACCACTAGGCTACCAGGGAGAATTTTTAAAAGGTAAATAGAAATTAGACACAAAACTGCTAGTACTGCGTTTTAAAAAACAATCAGTCTCCTTTTATTCACAGGCAAATGCAGATCAGACACCCTACTTCTCCAGACAAAGGATATATCCTAACAGAGGTGAGGGTATCCGTACAAAAGCTAGTTGAAACATGGAATTTAACACAATCCCAACATTTTAAAAAAAGAAACAGATACATCACAGTTACAGTTTAGATTTTGCTCAGTTTGTCTTAAGGAATTCCAAAGTCTTTGAACTTTTCAAAGTACTTATTTAAAACAAAAGGGAAATTGAGAGGTCAGAAGAGGGTCAATATCACCCAGAAGAGATCATTTTCATGAGTGAATTTGTGGCCCATATGAAGTCTATTGGAGTCTCTCCAAAGATTTCAGTGGGATCAAGATTTCATCCTAGATTAAATCAGTAATGGAAGCTGGAGCCTGCATCTTTACAATGACTTTTCTTAAGTAAGGATTAATCTGTCTATGATGTTATATGTTCCCCAGTAGAGAAGTGAAGTGAAGTTAGCTATGTTAGTTTGAAGTAAAGTAGAAGGCAGGGTACCCTGCCTCTCATATATTTGCTATCACTTACTATCTGAGCACTTGACACATATTAATGAATTTATCCTCCACAGAGATAGAAAAGTATAGTCACAATTATAACCTTTTCCTCCTGTCTATGTATAAAGCATAATTATGGCATGTGTGGGTTGATTGCTGTTTTCTCCAGCCTACAAACTTTCCCCATTGTAAGATTTTAGTGTAGGGGGGATATGGGTAATTTAAAAAACAAAAACAAAGACTTTCCACTACACCTTCACTTTTCTCTTTCTGTGGTAAGAGATGGATGATTTAGATTTTTTTTTTAATCAGTTTTTCCTATAGTTACTGCACATGCTTATGTAACTGACACTGGGGAAGAATATACATCTGTTCTTTGAAATACATTGGTGAATGTCGTGTCTTACGGTATCACAGTAGTTAACACTCCATCTGACCTTTTTTATATGGCATGAAACAATCCAGTAAAGATATCTGCAAAATACACCATTGTAAGGAAAGTGTATAAAGTATAGCACTTCACAGAAACATAAAGGTTAGGGCCCCAAAACAGCAAAGCAAATGGATATGTGCTTAACTTTAAACACATGCTTAAGTCCTGCTGAAGTCAATGGAACTTTAAGTACTTTGCTAAACAGGGAAACAGTGCTTAAAGGAGGTAATGAATGATCACAGTATACTGCTCACAAAATTCTAAGCAATGCTGTTCAGTGCAGGAATTCAGATTATCCAAAATAAGAACAGGCTCAATACCTCACTCCAATGGAACCCAGTTCCACCATATCAGTTGAGTGAAGGTGGTCTTGTCTTTCCTGGCCTTTCAGAGACCTCAACAGTTCTCCTATATGAACTATTCCATCCTCTATTTCAGTGATTCCTAACCAGGGTGGTGAGGCCACAGGAGTGCTGCAAGATATTTGAAGAGTGCTACAAGGTGTAAGGAGATAAGCAGATAAAAAAAAAGTCTCAGACTCCTTCTGCCTAGCCAGGTCCCCACCCCCTATTGCCTGGCCCCTCTGCAAGGAGGTAAGCCATGTAATCAATTAGCTAGCTTTGAAATGGGGGCCATTCAATTCACACAAGTTATGGAGGGGTGCCTTGAGTCTAGAAAGTTTAAGAACTGCTCTAGTTCTTTGCATTTTTAATACAGTCTGCTACATAAGTGAATGCAGCTGCATTTACTTTGATGGCCCAATAACTCTTTCCAGAGCATGCAATTTCTTTGGATGCCAGAACCCACAGAGATTTTACATGGGACCAAAGTGCAGAGGCTCAGCTTGGCCTTAAAGGCCAAAATCCTTATGAGTGGACACTTGTTCAAAATCTCTTCAGAGAAGTTAAGGGCTGAGTCCCATCTTCAGACAAGCAAACTTCTTCATGGCAGTCCTTTAATTCTAACTGAAACAAAGGGGACCCATTTGTGTTCTGAAGTCCTTTTCTAAAACAAAGTTTGAATCCATGTGGAGGAGGAACCCACCTTTCACTCATGCCAGAAACTCTCAGGATTGAGTGGCAAAGACTGAACATGCTGCCTAAAGCAAAGCTGTTGCATAGGTATGCAAAACACTTCATCTTCCCTGGCTGGCAGTTCAGCATTTGTGGGGGGGATGAGAAATATTTATTGCACTAAATCTACTTTTATTTTTTAAAACTCTAATTTTCTTGGGCTTTTGTATATGTAATGTTTATTCTTCATTAATAAAACTTATTTGACTCCAAACACTTTCACCCATGCTAAACTTTATGCACAGTGAGCCTCCTTTTCAGTAGACCCGCTTGTAGCCTATAAATCTAAGTATATGCTTATACCATACTCAGAATCAGGGCCTTGCTGTATATATTTTAAGTTAGCACATACAGCAATATTATGGATTCTGGCTTTAATCTATGTCAGAAAATTTGGGGTTAGATTTTTACATGCCAGGGTACTACAATTTAATCTGACTGTGGAAACATTTAGCCTTCAAACACCTCTGCAATGGGCCCACTGGGGAAAGCAATGAGTCAGGGCCTCTATTTTCATTCTCGAGGGTCACATAACACTTGGTGACACTAATGGAATTGACATACATGTGCAGAAAGGAGAACAGACCCCACTGACTTTCTTCTTTTAACTCCTTGCATTTCCTTTATTTTTTCAGATGAATCCATAAGGCTAGTTTATGCTTTTTGTGAATATGAGTAATAAGCAGAGGTACTCCAGGCAATAAATCTTAATACGTTGTCATAAATTAGCATATGCTAGGATTATGGAATTGTGATACACGAGTTACTTCGATTTTCTCTTCTGTGATCTACTTGTCCACCCTAAAAAACCTTTTTTAAAATTCAATACAGCATTGAGTTTCATTAAATGTTTATGATCCTATTATAGGATACATTTTTAGATGAGTATAATAAAGGGAGTTGATAAAACTTCATTATCTGTGGTGTCAGAGAAAGAATAAAATCTTATATCTACAAAGTTTGTCCATTATAGTTGTTGCAGTACCTCTTTGAAAAAAAGCCACTATAACTAGAATTTATGTCACAAAAAGACATATCATGGTCCTTGGAAGTTAACTACACAAAGGATGTTAGGAAAACTTTACTAAAGATAGAATTTCATTTCACTGCATTAATTATATGGAGGCAGCAATATTTTTAGTGTTATCATGATAGGACTTCACTACTATTATGTGCCGCAGTACCACATTAAGCATAAATTTATACTGTATTCTGTATTATAGGGCTGTAGAATCCATGCAATATTTTCATTTAAAAAAAGACAAATCTTCCCTCATATTAAATCATGTTGTCAAAGAGAGGGTAGTGCTGTTTCAAAGACTTGGAATCAGGTCTCTAAAATTAAATTCTGCTCATCTTGAAGTTCTAAGAAGATGCAGGGATGATAAGATTTAAAAGATCTGCAGAGAGATGTTTTAATTCCTTTAAATTCTGCAAGTAAAACTGGCTTCCATTTTTCCATCCACAGATGTGAAAGAAGAGATATTTTAGTGAAATCTAATTTTCCGCTTTGATTTCTTTAAAAATTATAAAAATGTAGAAAGCTGTACTAGCAGCAGGTATAAAACACACACCCTACCCACAATTTATTTTAAAGAGTCCAGTGTTATTCAGAGTTATTTAGAAGAAGCTAGGTAAATAAAGCTTGGCCATAGGGCACTGGTGTTTAATCACCTATTATTGGAATTAGTGACAGGCAACATTGGGACTTGCTATACCTGCCTTCCTACCATACAGGAGACAAGGGGTGCAAAAGCCAGAGAATGTCAGAAGAGGAATTTAAAAAAATGGAGTCAGAATAGTACAGTGGTGAATATAAATGGATTTTAGCTCCAACCCCTCTAAACCTCCTATATATGTGCCCTCCAACACTCCCCAGTTCTGTCCTCCTCAAGAAAAAAAGGTCCCCACTGGAATCTCCAAGAGTGAGACAGAACAACACAGAATGAAAAATAAAGAATCAGAATGGGAGATACCTAAGGGGAAAAGAACCCAGATGACAGGAGTCGATAGGCAAGTGATAGGAAGACACAGTGGTTGTTAGGACCTGCATTAGGGAAGCTATTTGCAAAGACTAATAACAACCAGAATTGTGTTGACCCTATGGGCTTATGAACAGTACATTCTAAATACCATAAGATGATGATGTTTATTCATACCAATTGTTTATTCACATCAATGCAGCTTCTGCTTTTAATATTGAATTCCTGTAAGGGTAGTATTACCACTTTTTAGCAAGTATTCCACATGAAAGTATGTGTTTGTATTCCAATAAAATTTCACTCTTACCAGGATAGCCTATATCACTCAGAGGACTTAAAATAAGCTGTACTGGGAAAAGGGTAACTTTGGTAGTGTAAGGTACATCGCCCATAGGAACATTTTGCTGGTATAATATATAGGCAAAGTATGGGATAGTATGCTAGGATGATTTAGGAATAGTGGGTCCTGCATCTCTGAGGGGCCCCCTGTAGTGACAAAAGTTAGAATTTAGAGACACTGCCTTACTTAGATGGCTGCAGAGGTTAAGATTTTACCCCTGAGTCAGGTTAGTCAGTGTGTGAGAGACAAAGGGTCTGCAGAGATTGCTTACTGATCCATAATTAAAGCTTGTTGTTGTTCTTCTCATTCATATATGCCTGTATGTATTGAAACTGGTGATTGGTACTACCCCTGCTGCTGCACCGCAAGCCTACAAAGTTCAGGACTCACCCTCCGCTCCGTGCACCACACTGTCCCAGTCCCTGGGGACAGGAAGTGGAGGAGAGAAGGTGAGCCTGGAGGCCCCTAGCTACTTTTGGAGCCATAGCAATAGGGGGAACAATGGCTAAGCAGGACTCCAGAGGCTACAATTTAACCCCCTGTAGGCCACCAGTTGGACAGTCCTGTTTTAGCTCAAGAAGGGGCTTATGCTTCTCACGGGTTAGCTCCAAGTCTCAAGCCATGGCAACACAAGCAGGGGTGGTTATGAAAAGAAATGGTGCAAATACTTGCCAGTTAAACAGAGTAAATTTTGCTTTGTTTTTCCTCTTGTTTTCATAATAGAAGTAGAAAGCAGTTTAGACTAAATTTTTTATTGTTCTTTATGGAAATATAATGCAACAGGAAGTTTACTAGTAGTGCTCAAACTGGGCTCTGTGCAGGTCATGAAAGAAGTTTTATTCTGTTTTGAATTGCCAAACAGGAGCTAGACCTCCGAAAAATAAGGGTGGTTTAAACACTATAAAATTTTTTACAAAATAGGTTGTGACTCTTTTTACTGGTCTACTGATTTTTGAAAACCCAGGATATACTCATGTTCCAACTTTTTTCTGCAACCACAACATATAGACACTTACTTGTTAAATTAAACCTGAGATTTACATGTGTAACACCTGAGACTTACATACATAACATAAAAACAGCAAATAATGTGAGACTTCCAACAAAAAATGCAAAGATTGGCATAGCAGGAGCTCCCTAGCTGCTCCATTTTGTACAAAGAGAATAGAAACATGAAGCTTACAAGAATCCTGATCCCTGAAGCATCAGGTGTTTACATAATTTGTTTCTGTACATGCACAATCCTAATTATGTAACATCTATAGATGGGCTCAAATCCAACCCTGGAGTCGACCAACCCTGAATTTTGAAATCCCAACAGATATAATACTATGATGCGATTCCAAATAAGGACTAAAAGAATCATTCAGTGCGACTACTTAGGGTCAGGAAAATATCTTTATTGCCTACAAAATAGACTGATGAAAATATGATTTTATTTCTTTTTTACTGTAAAATGTCTTTTACTTTTTGGTCAGTTCTGTGAAAGATGAATATTCGGTAATGAAAAAAAAGGGAGCTTTCATTAAAGTTTCAAAAGTTGTTTTTTTCTCATGACAATTTTCATTTTACTGAAAGCCATTTTTTGTCAAAAATGTTTTAATGGAAAAACATTAGATACCATATTTACTTGAATAAAAATGACCCTGAATATAAAATGATGTGCCCTCATCAATTAGATTATATATATGGAAAATTTATAAATTTATCATTTTTCCAGGTATAGAATCTAAGAATTGGAGGGTTGTCTTAACCCCTTTCCCCCATTGCTACAGCAGGGAAAGGGAGAAGGACAGTTGCCTTCCTTGCCTTCTGCCCCCCCCACTTCTTTCCCCTGCAGCCTTCCTGCCCACCCTGCCACCTGCACCCACCACTCCCCAGCTCCCAACAGATTCTGCCCCTCCCCACACTCCCGTCAGTCTCTGCCTCTTCCCAACTCCCCCGTCTGCCTTTTCCCCACAATCCCCCCAGTTTCTGCCCCTTCCTCCCACCTTATTGTCAGATGCTGCTTGGGCTTCTCAGTGCCGGAGCACACCGCCTGGAAGCTCAGCTGTTGCCTGGCCATGCAGCAGTGTCAGCGCTGATGATTGTCCAGGCAGGGAAAGGGGTTTCCATGTGCTCTTGCCCAGGAGAGACCCTAGTCCAAACTGGAACCAAGCTGTGACTGACAATAAGGGGGAGGGAAGGGGATGACAGGAGCTGCAGAGTGGGAGTAGGGGAAGAAGGCTGTTGTGGTCTGACTCTGGCCCTGACCTGGGCTCAGGGCTGGAGTCAAAGCCACAATAGCTGCCCGCTTCCCAATCTGCTTCATATGAGAGTATAAGACAAGGGGCTTTTCCTTCCATGCTAACTGGAGGGAAACAATCTTTCTTATATTCAAGTAAATATGGTAAAATTAGAATTTGTGCAAGAGGCAAGGATTTTTGTGTGATATCTTTTATTGGACCAATTGTATGGTTGGGAGAGATTTAAATGAGTTTGGGGGTACAAGGCACCTTCTTCAGGTCTGAGGAAAAAAAATAGGATTTGATTGTTGCTCCTAAGAACCTCCCCCACCACCCCCCAAGTTGAAAAATACATTTTAAAATATCCTTGGAGCAATACCATTTACATGAACTGCAGTATGGGCTTTGCCTCTGAGTTTTAGGATGTGGGGGAGGAGGAAGCTATAGTTTATATTTGCTAAGACCTTTTGCAAGAGCACAAAGGGTAAAAATTAAGTTAGTGTCTAGTATTTCTGAAACAACCACAAAGCTGTTATCTTAAAAAGGATGTTGATCTCCCACATATGATATTTCACACCTGTTAGGGTGCAAGGCAACTGTATCCTATTAGTTTCTTTCCAGTTGCATTTGTGGTTAGACAGAAAAAAAACCCCAAACAGGTCTCAAACAATGACTTCATGTTTAGACTTGCTACAACACCTTCACTGAGGGACAATAACCTCAGTAGCTTGGTGCCTGGTACAGAATTTAAGGAACAAGGTATAAATCCTAGGTGAATGCATTGCTTTCTGGGCATCTGTGTTTTAAGAGGAGACAGGAGTGGATTAACCATGAGCATTGAAGGACAATGAAAGAGAGAAAATGAAAAGGAGAAGTGAGCAACAGAAAGGAAAATAATATACCCTAAATACCAGGAAATTAATATTTTAATGAATCTTTAAGTTTCTTTTCCCAAGGAATCTAATGTTGAAAAGTTAAGGTGCCCAACTGCCACAGCTCTTTCACAAATAAGTCCTTAAAATTATGAATGTTTATTTTGGCACAGTTAGATGAAGGACAGAGTTTGAATTAAACCTTTCTCTCAACTCTGAAGCCTTGTCTGTGTTGCAACATTTTGGCATTGCAAGCTGCTTATAAAGAATCCCAGGGCCCTCCCTGTTAAAACTGTGTCATTGCACAGCACACAATGCAAACCTCATAG
>NW_005843388.1:109451-111287 GCF_000455745.1 Alligator sinensis | reverse complement strand
GAAAGAGCAAGGGAGAATGAATGACTCTATATAGCCAAATGGTTACAGCACTTATATGGGGCAGGGATATCCTTGGTTCCGTTCTTAGGGTTAATTTCATTTATTTCTAGTGACTACTTAATGCAAAATGCATAAAAAATCCCGAGAGCATGAAATCCTAAAACCCAGAAATACCCCTTCCTAGCTGAATGCACTTACCAGTAAATTATAGTCAGGCTCTCTTGCTTACTTCCCCTTTGTCCGTATGAATCTTGCATTCCTGTCTGTGCAGTGTCTCAACTTCAACAGCCAGAAGTGCCTGGGTTATTTCCCCTGATCTCCAGCTTAGCCTATAGCATGGTGCTTACCGCATGTTCCTAAAAGGTAGGAGATAAGGAAGAGGGAATTTAAACCCTAGGTGTCCACTTCCTGAGTGAGTATTCTAACCACTAGACTGTTATAAAATGTAGGTGACCCTATAACTTCCTTCTCTAGCAGTGTTGTTTTTAGAAGTGTTAGCTCTGCTCTTCTCTTTAGAAAAAAAAAATACTGAGGTCTGCGCCAGTGGTGGATTCCTCAACTCCACAAAGAATGGGAGTTCAGACATAACCCCCAGCTTAATATTACCTATTGCTTAATTAGTTCTAAGCAGCTTCCCTTTTCCACATATGCGGGTTTTTTTGCTTACTCTACTGAGGTGCCTAACTCAGTAGCTCATATACTATATAGGGAGTCTTAGGCAGCTGGCTAGGTTTTGGATTCTTTTCTGGAGGTCAGATGACTAGAAGATAAAGCTGCTAACTTGGAGGTACCTAAATCCTTCTTTAGATTTGTCCCTGTGAGAGAACATGAAGCTACTCTAAAAACCACACACATCACTAAAGAGTTAATTTGGTTCCTTTGCAATGTACATTTCCCCCTCTTCACTGCTCAGAGTTTGACCTGCTGTTTATTTACATACCAGTGGAAATTCAGTTATGATTAGGGCCAGCTGATTACTCTGGAGGCCAAGAGAGTGGCAGTGGTAAACTAAGCTAAATAAATTATAAGTTACACTTTCCATGCATTAAATGCACAGAAAGCGCTCTACAGCTATAAACCAACAGACATTCACAGCACATACAGCACTTTAAAAATGACAGATCCTGCTCTAAGTTAACCCTGGATGGATGTGGCCTCAGACTAAAGCGCTTTATGTTAGAGCACTTTATTTCATAGACATTATTTCATAAACATTATGGCTGGAAGGGACCTCGGAAGATCATCGAGTCCAGCCCCCTGCCCAAAGGGCAGGAAGTCAGCTGGGGTCATAGGATCCCAGCAAGATAAGCATCCAGTTTGCTCTTGAAGGTGTTCAATGAAGGCGCTTCAACCACCTCTGGTGGCAGGCTGTTCCAGACCTTGGGGGCTCGGACAGTAAAGAAATTCTTCCTTATGTCCAGCCTGAAACGATCTTGAAGTAGTTTGTGACCATTCGACCTCGTCATCCCTTGGGGCGCTCTGGTGAACAAACGTTCCCCCAGATACTGGTGGTCACCCCTGATAAACTTGTAGGTGGCCATCAGATCACCCCTGAGCCTGCGCTTTTTCAGGTTAAAGAGCCCCAGGGCTCTCAGCCTGTCATCGTAGGGTCTGCTTCCCTGACCTCTGATCATGCGCGTGGCTCTTCTCTGGACTCTCTCAAGCTTCTCCACATCCTTTTTGAATTGTGGAGCCCAAAACTGGACACAGTACTCCAGCTGCGGCCTCACTAAGGCCGAGTACAGGGGGAGAATGACGTCCCGGGATTTGCTTGAGAAGCATCTATGGATGCAAGCCACCGTTTTGGTCGCTTTACTAGCCGCCGCATCGCACTGC
>NW_005843388.1:104799-108643 GCF_000455745.1 Alligator sinensis | reverse complement strand
TCAGGGCCGGCTGACTTGAAGGTATCCAGCTTCTCAAGATGTTCCTTCAGAAAGTCAGCATTAATGGAGGGCAGGGGATCACCCTCATACGGACTTCCCGGCCCTGTAGTGGGCATGGGCATCCCATGGGGCTGATGAAAGACTGACGCAAAGTACCTATTTAATAGGTTGGCTTTTTCCTGGGGTTGTCAGTTGCCCCATCTGGTTCATCAGGGGTCCAATGTTGCCCCTGCTTTTCCTCCGGCTCCCCACATATCTGAAAAAGGACTTTTTATTGTCCTTGATGCTCAAAGCTAGCTGGAGTTCAGTTGCAGCCTTGGCTTTCCTGGTCTGCTCCGTACAGGACCAGACCAGTGCAGAATAATCCTCCTTGGAGGTGACTCCCATCCTCCATCCTTTGTAGGCCTTTCTTTTTAGCCTCAGGAGATCTGCTAGGTCCCTGGAGAGCCAGGGGGGCTGCTGTGCCCCCTTGCTGCCTTTCCTCCGAGATGGAATAGACTTAGTTTGTGCATTGAGGATCGCTCCCTTGAGGAGCAACCACTCTTCTTGAACTCCCCTCTCCCTGTGGTCACGGTCCCTTAGGGCCTCACTGACAAGCCTCCTGAGCTTGTCAAAGTCGGCTTTCCTTTATTGAATGTCTGTACCACACCCCCAGCTTCCTGGCTCACGTCTTGGATGGGGGGAAATGGCAAAGAAAGGCTGGGCCAGACACATATGGCAAGGGGGCTCCATTCCCCCACACTTGGTGCCAGTTCCCAGCATGGTGAAAACGTGGGCTGGGCAGGAGGCTCAGGAAGGCAGGGTGGTGAGAATGGAGCCTCCCTGCCGTGTGGGCTCCTGCCAGCTTGCTGGCTTAAGTCTGGGTGGGGGCTAGGCTGGGTTTGTGCTGCAGTGGGACTGCATGCCCCTGTCCGAATCTCCTGACAGCTACAGCCAGGGGTTGCCCAGCCCAGCCTTTTTGCTATGCTGGGAACTGGGGCTGGGGTGTCAGGGAATGGAGCTCCCTTACCACATGGGCCCAGTCTGGCCTACCTCCTCCCAAGACCTCAGCTAGGAAGCTGTGGGGAATGGAGCCCCCAACCACATGCCCCACCCCCTGCTTGCCAGCTCTGGTCCTTGTGGGGCTGGGCCAGATAAGCATGGCAGCGGGACTCCATTCCCCAGCTTTGCCTGCCTCCAGTTCCCAGCGCAGCTGAAAGCAGGGCATTTCCAAGCTGTAGCTTTCAGGAAGGCTTACATTCCTTTTCACCTCCCCCCCGCCCCAAAATTCTCCAGCTGCCAGCACTGACAACAGCTACCTGGTAGGGGGCAGGGCTAGGGAGAGGGGCAGGGCTAGCCAATCAGGGTCAGCTGGGTTCGGCATTTTTCAGCAGCCAAGAGACAAGCTCTGAGCCCCCCCACACTCAACAGCAAATGTCTGTTCTGTTCGGTCCTGATTTAAACTGAACACTTTGAGTAAAGTATGATACTTAGAGCTCTTCTGCCTTGGGCCTTTTCAATGTCTGTACTTAGTCTTAGAGAACAGCAGCATAGAGTCAGCAGAAGAGAGACAATCCTCATGCCCCACACCTCTCACCCATAACCCCTTTGTTAATGTTTTTATTTGTCACCTTGGAATACTTATAAGCCTCTTTTAATGTGTGTCAGCACTCTGTGTGTTAGCTTGCTATGAGCATAAATTGTATTTTAGTAATCAAGTAACTGGATTTTAAGGTTTTGGGAGATAGTTAAATGAGCTAGCGTCTTATCTGTTATGGTGAATCCTATGCTTCTGGACACAGCCCCCTTAGTTTGAAGTGAGCCTCAGACCTAAAGCTAAAAGATTTTGGCCTGGGGGATCCTGAAAGATGGCTTCAGATCCTACTTCATTTTCTTGAAGAAATGTGCCAGCTATGGTCAGGGTCAATAGGGAACAATCCAAGGTCAATGTGAAAGCACAGAGCATGAGTTTTGCTAAACTGTTTTATTTATCCAAGGTCTCTACAAGTGGGTAAATGACTGTACAGGTGTATAAAGTTCAGTCCTATAGTAATACTGAAGTATGGTAACTGCATTTGTGTTTTTTCAATTGTTGTATCAGTGTGGAAAGAAGACACTTAACATATTAGATATTGCTTGATCCAGAACTTGCAGTTGTTTAAAGGGGAATTTATCAATGAATACTGGAAGGTATCTCCCACTTAATTTACAAGTAGTTAGTTGTTAAAGAGAAACAGTCAAGACTTTCATATTCTATGGCCCTATGATAGATGTGAGTTATTTACGAGCTTCATATACTGCCCAAGGCTAAAGCTAGCACTGTTATTAAGGGATAAAAGCAGATGTAACTGAATGAATGCTTCTGTGTTTCCTTTTAAATAATTTGAATATTTGCCTTTCATGTGGGGACTACCAGGGCCTGGTCCAAAGCATATCAAAATCAATAGATTCCTTCCATTAACTACCAAAGGCTTTGGATCAAGTCTTATAGGAGTAATTGTATTCTTTGGCTAGTTAACTATTGCTGACCCACACCGGGCATGACAATTCATAAAAATTGCTGCAGCCTTCAGCTGAAAGCAACATGTTTTTGACATCTAGAGCATGAGTCATTTAGCAATACTAATATGTCTTCTAAGAATCATATGCAAATAACATAATACATGAACTGCTTCTAAGAGAACAATTTCAGAAGTACAAACACTAACATCAATAAAATGCAAGATACAAATGAGATACCCAATTTGTGTCTTTCTTTTTTCTTAAAATAAAGGTGATTTGTCAGTCCTGAAACAATTAAATTCCCTTACAAAAAACAACATTATTTTCAGGGGCAAAAGACCACTGTGTGTGAGGACTTAATTTCATTTATGTTAGCTCTCAGAACCAGACAGATGATAAATATATTAAATTACATTTTTTAAAGTATATCTTCCTTTTTATCATTTTATTGAGAATATGTCCTAAAGGACTTGATTTTTTTTTTCCTTCAAAGACAGTCTTTAGCACCTTCTAAAAGTCAGGCTACATCAGGATGTCTGATTGGTCACCTGTAAACTGAGACCAGTTACTTATAAAATGCTGGCTTATACATTCATTTGTTTTTTTGTTATTAGTAACAGATATCTTAGGGTTTTACAGATGTGTTCAACTTAAAGTGCTGTATTTACCTGAATACAAGATTACCCTAAATGTAATACAACCCCCCCAATAATTCTACACCTGGAAAATTCATAAATTTATCATTTTCCATGTATGGAATCTGATTATTGGAGGATCATCTTGAATTTGTAGTCCCCACCTACTACTGGTGGCAGGGGGAGAGGTGACAAGTGGGACAGTAATGGGACAGGCAGTGAGGAATGGTGAGGGAGAGGTGGTAGGGGCAGGCAGTGTGGCACACAGAGAGAGAGGCAGGTAGCTTACCCCTTGCTGCCTGTCCCCTTCCCACTTACCTCCCATGGTGTCTGCTTCCCACACAATCTCAGGCTTCCCTAATTCCCCCTTCCCCTGTTCTCCCCTTCTCTCATGTCCACACTGCTTCTGCCACCTGAAGTCTTAGGTCCCTGCCCCTGCTTCCTACTGCCTCCCCATCAAAATCTTTGCTCCCCGTCAGCCCTTCTATCCCCCTCCTCTCCTCATTACCTTTGCTCTGTCCTGGCAGGCTCCGTCCTTGCTGCATCCTGGGGAATGGAGCATGGCTCCGGTCTGCCCTGCCCTAGCAGCACAGGCACAGAGCAGGGACTGCTATTCCAGCCTGGCCCCATAGCAGCAATGCTGGCTCTCCACTGCTCTGCTACAGGGCTGGGCTGCAGCCATGCTACATGTCCCAGGCTGCAACAGGGTCAGAGCCTGCTGGTGAAGA
>NW_005843388.1:38752-104789 GCF_000455745.1 Alligator sinensis | reverse complement strand
AAATGAGTCAGAGATGGAGAAGTGGCATGGAGGTGGGGAGATTGGGGGACGCAGGGTAGGAATGGCAGGGCATGCAGATGCAGTAGGGGAAGGCAGATGGCAGCTGCAGCTCTTTCTCCAGCTCCAGCCAGAACCCCTGGTTGGGGGCGGCCCCTGCCTGTCCCTCCCCCCTCCACTGCCTCCTGCTCTATTGTAAGACGAGGGTCTTTTCCCCCCATGCTAAATGGGGAGAATAAACCTCATCTTCAAATCAAGTAAATATGGTATTTCTAGACTGTTTTGTTTTCTAATAGATTTAGGTTCTGATCCCCATCCAGTGAGCTCCATCCATCCTGGTCTCTGTGCATTTGAAGCATGGCATAAATGGAGATGAACAACATACAACATTCTACAGGATAAAAAGAAAAACCCTATATTAAAATGTAGGGCAATAGAGAAAGTACTTTGCCTGAAGGCTTCAGGGACTAAGATCATTTTTAAAAAAGCAAAAAAAGTAAAGAAAAAAAGCATCCCCATTGTTGTCTACAATGTAATTTAGCTGAGGTTTTATCAGACATTTTTTACAAAGAAGTCACGGAAAGTCACAGTTAAAGTGACACGTTGTAGGGACATAGTAAAACTGTCAAAGCTGTAGACATGGGTTAATTACTATGCAAAATAACTTTTACTGCTCCAGACTGGGGTGAAAAAAAACATTAAAATCAGTACTTGCATGACATAGGACTGCATGGACTAAATTAGGCTTGTAAAGTTAGGGAGAGAGTGGAAGGATATTAGTAGGGAAGCTATCCCTCCTCTTTCCTTCTACAGGTAACATGTAATTCTTACTGCAGTCCCTGGAAGGGTTCATGAAGATGCTATGAAATATTAGAGGGGAAAGATTTTTTGCACAAAATTCACTAGTAAAGTCGTGTCCCATCCCCACCATAACCCTTCACATCTCATTTGCTGTATTAGGAGGAAGAACACTTGTTCTTTGGAAGAGGTGTTACAACTTCCAGAATCCCTTGGAGGACCACAAGGCCATATTTGTCAAGAGAAAGCCCATGTTCCAAAAACTTATAAGTTAAATGGAAAACATGGGAGGAAGAGGAATTAGATAGGAAGCAACTTGACTAAGTTCAATAGTAAAGCTGAAAACAGCAATAGGTCTGCTCACTCTTAGCCTGTGCCTTATCCAGTGGAGAATGCAGGGTATAGAGAAAACAGAAAACAGCAAGTTTATAACATGAGCCCAGCAATAAGGCCCACTAGGGAAAATATTCACTTCTACAAGAGAGCTACTCTAACAGGGAGAAAAGGAAGCCACCAAAGAGAGTGCGTCTGGGAAGATGAGTTGCATCTGTGTTGTGCATGCCACAACTACATCACAGGGGTATAGTTCTGAGTCAAGGGGGTTCTGCTGGTGGGAGAGGAGTCTGCAGATCCTCCATATCTAGAAGAGATAAAGCTGATAAATGTGCACTGTGGCTGCTCTTTGCATGCTGGGGAGATGTTTGAGGTTGGAGGGGAGCCGTTAGAAACCTCCGCTCCTCTGAAGCAGAGCAACATTCTGAGGTCAGTTGCTTCTTTATTACTTTCCCCCCTGCAACAGTATCTTAAACTGTTTTCTAATATACACAGCTCCCAACGCAACCTCCCCCAACACAAAATGAAACACAGAAGCATATTGTCTATGACTGCTAGTGAACCATTGCTTGCATATCTTGTGCTTAATGCTATAATGAATCTTCCCGTAGGAGCTCTTGTGGTTTAGGGCTTACTGAATAATAATGTGACACAGAATACATGCAAAGAAAGGCACATCTCATCAGAAGCCAAGCTACAATTAAAACATATCACACTTCATGTTTATCATAACAATATTAGTTGGCATTTCATCAGCAAAATGAAGGCTAAAATAAAGGCTTTCTGTACGCGTGTAAGTATAGAGTAAGTATATATAATATTTGTTTGTAATACATAGCTCTTAAGCATTTTGCATCCAAATACTTTCACATAATAACCAAAAGTGTTGTGGCATACACAAAGATTACACCTGCTTTACAAATGGGAAAAGGAAGATAGAGTTTAACACAGTAGTAGTCCATGGGCAAATAGTAATAATTTAAGCAGGTCTTAAATTCAGTTCCTGGGTCCCTGTCCTGTGTTTGATCCATTAGATCACGCTGGTTTTCAGTTGCATTTGTGCTGTGCACAATGATTAATGTTTTATATTACATCAGCACCTTCTGAGAATCTCAAAACCACCACACTTCTGAGAGGCATGGAAGTGAAATGCCCTGTTGTACAGCTGGGGAAAGACACACAGAGAAGCTAAGTGGCTTTTCCAAAGTGCCACAACAATTTCATGTTATAATTTAATTTAATGGTAGAGAAAAGAAAAGAAGAAAGATCTTTGAATGCTTCCCCCTCTGAGCTACAATTACTTCTCTATCTATATATTAATATATATTTTTTTAATTCCTCAAAATACAGAGGTTACACCTGGGTAACAGGATAAGGATAGGATACATTTAAACATACTGAAATTGGATGCCTATTAGTGATTACAAACTACTCCATAATAATTGTGGTATTCAGATCCTCAGTGAATAATTTGACCTGAGTTTTAGGGCTGTGCGAAGCTTCAGGTGCTGATTCAATTCGGAGGAGATTTGGCCCGATTCAGCGGCCGACTCTCTGAATCCGAATCAAATCAGGGGACCAATTAAAAGATCTGAATCAATTCGGAAAAGATTCGGAGAGCTTCTGTGATTCAGGCAGTCCCCGCTGGCTGCAGCAGGGAGCTGGACCCGGAGCTGGTAAGTAAGGGGTGGGAGAGGTGAGGCTGGAGGAGGGAGAAGGGGACCATGCCAGGCCGCCCCCCCCCCCCTGCCCCCCCCCCCAGCCCCCCTGAGCCCCCCCACCCCCCAGCCACTCTCCCAGTCCCTCCATGGCTGCCCTGCCTGGCCCTAGTTCCCAATTGTATAAAAAAGAGCCCCTACTCACCAGGCACAAAGGTGATCTCCACTGCCTCCCCACTACCCCACATTGTGTGGGGGGCTTTGCCACAAGCCCCCTGACCCCTGCCTGCTCTCCCAGCCCCACCTATGGCTGCCCCACCTGTTCCAGCTCCTGGCCCTTTAAAAAACAAACAAGCAAAAACCCCACACTCGCCAGCTGCTGCAGTGGCCTCGGGGCTTCTGGGGGCTTGTGGAAGAGCCCCCATGCAGTGCAGGGCAGTGGGGATCATGCCCCTGCCAGCAGGAGTCAGTGAGTTCAGGGTTTTTTGTTGTTTTTTTTAAAGGGCCAGGAGCTGGGTCGGGCAGGCGGGGGGCCTGTGGCAGAGCCCCTCCTCATGTGGTGTGGGGCAGTGGTGGGCAGTGGGGATCACCCCCACTGTGCAGGAGTTGGTGAGTGGGGGCTTCTTTTTTTTTCAAAGAGCCAGTAGCTGGCCTGGGCGGGGCAGCCTTTGAGAGCTGGCGGGGGATGGGGCCTGTGTGATTCAGAGATTTGGCTTTTTCAGCAGTAGCTGAATCTCTGAATCAGATTCGGCCGAATCAATTCGGGACAGTGATTCGAATCACCGAATTGAATCACTGCCCCCCAATCAGCCGAATTTGAATCCTTAGTGAATACTAGCCACTTTGCACAGGCCTACTGAGTTTACTTTACAATAAATTTACTCCATAGTAAGTAGTGGCCAGATGACCATCTCTCCCATGCTTGCTGCCTACAGTAGTTGCTATTCTAATTCCTGACCAATAGGCTGTGGATACTGGTTTTGCATTGAGTAAACACCTGCCCTGACATGAGATTGACTAGCAGAGCCAAGTGCCCTAATTCCTGAGGCACTGGGGGTGCCCACATATAATCCAGAAAGACTTTCCCCTAGTTCTTTTTTGCATGAAGATTAATCTGATAGGCACTCGCTGAAACGCCTATCAGATTGGGCCCTACTGGTAAGATAGGCAGGGGAACACTGGATACCTATACATGTGCTCTGATGCATTCTAATTAGAATGGATTGGAGCAGACTCGATTAATCAAGTTTGCCCCATGTTCTAATTAAAATGCTCTAGCATCGCTGCAGCATCACATGTTTAAGCCCCTGCAGGTTTAAAAAAGGCTGCTGGGGTGCTTTAACTAAAGCTTTTCAAATGAGCTTTAGTTAAAGCATCCCATGGCCATTTTTAAATGCTCAAGGATTTAATACACATGATGTGTAGGGTTTTATTTAGGGTGGCTCTCTGGGAACTGCTCTAATTAAAATGCCTCCCCTGCATCCCTGAGCACATGTATAGGCATCCAGTACTTTGAGAATCTTATCCTGGCTTAGGCTCTAATCAAGCTGCTCAGTGCCACTGGTGAGGTTATGATGACCATATTTCCCAAGTCTCTGGCACTATGAGCTGTTTCTGAGGTCTGGTCTCAGCTGAGCATGCCAGAGAGCAGGAGGGCAGTGGATATGGGGGACCTCCACTCTTGCATCCCCTGGCTGGAGAATGCTTCTACAGCATTCAGTCATGGTATTTTGAATCACTCTGGCAGGGGGTACAATAGAGGTTTCTGAAAATGGAACAAAAGTATTCATTTCAACCAACAGACAAGATGCCTGGCACAGGTATTTAAAATGGAAGTGTCCTGGCAAAAATGGGATGTATATTCAACATACAATAGGTGGTTGTGTATATAGCAACTGGTGTAAGTTTGGTGTCATGAAGACTGTGAATATAAAATATAAGGATACATATTAATGTACAGAGATCTCTTACTTCATTACTGAAGGAAGGTATTGTTAGGAATGGTTTCTATATTTGCACCAGCCTGAAAAAAAATAAAAAAAACATTAAACAAAAATAGGTCCCTATATCTTTGCTCTTGAAAGACTTTCTTGTACATAAACAGTTTTTTTTTCTTCCTTGTGGGCAAAATATACTTATTTGGACATATAAGAGGCTCATGCACACAATTACAATTTTTAACATAGCTGTGGAGATGTCCCTGAGTCTTCCTAAGAAATAAATTATTCCATTTGATGCTCATTTTCAATTTTATCTTAACTGCAGTTTGCAGTAAGGTGGTAATAAGTATGTTTCACTTCAGTTAATTGCTCTAGACACATTCACAAATACACAAGCTCCACGATTAATTACTTTGAGATCAATAAACTTATTAGGGACCATACCATGGTCCTGTTATAAAAAGAATGCATAGATCTGTACAATTTGCATATTATTGCTTAGACCTTGTGTTGTGATGTGGTTGCTTTTTCTGAACCATCAGCAAAAAGCTTCTGTGACCAGCACAGGGAGACTTGTACCAGTACAGGAGAGGCAAAGCCAGAATAATACCCGTACTTCCATGCTGACTTGGTCATGCTATCAGCCCCTTAAGTTAAAGTATCTTCAGTCTTCAGGTTGCTCTTGGAAATGTTCCTTTGAGGAACTAGCCTAGTACACAGCTGGTTCAAGATTTGTGAGAATCCCATTCCCACCTTTGTGCCCAACCCTTTAAAATGAAATGCATAAACCATGGCAGCTCTAGGATTTTGTAAAGGGAGGTGCAGGGGTTATGGCACATAATTGCATATGACACTACAATGATTTTTCTCTAGTTAAAGAGAAACTAAACACTAGTAATATGCTAGGAGCTAGCACTATATTATTCAGTTTAAGACGCAAGCAAAAACCAAATATAACTATTTGAACTGGTACAGGCTGGGGACTGGCTGGCTAAGCAACAGCTCTGCAGAAAATGACCTGGGGGTTACAGTGGACAATGAGCCAACAGTGTTCTCTTGTTGTGAAGAAGGCTAACAGCATAATGGGCTGCATTAGTAGGAGCATTGCCAGCAGATTGAGGGAAGTGATTATTCCCCTCTATTCAGTACAGGTGAGGCTACATCTGGAGTACTATGTCTACTTTTGCCCCCCACCCTCCCCCCACTACAGAAAGGATGTAGACAAATTGGAGAAAGTCCAGGAGAGGAGCAGAGGGCAATGAAAATGATAACAGGGCTGGAGCATATAACTTATGAGAGGCTGAGGGTACCGGGTTTATTGAGTCTTGAGGGCTAGGGACAGACATTCAAAAAGCCTGAGCCTAAATTGATTGAAACTTTGCAGGTTAGTCTGCCCTGCAAAGCTTGAACTGATTTGGAGGTGGATAAAAATTCCCTTTTCATTCTAGAAATGCAGGCACATGCCTGCAGTGGCTCAGGCTAAAAGCTGGGGGGCGCTAGAGAAGCTCTCTCTTCCCTTCAACAGCGCTGAGCTGAGGGGGGCATGGCCCGGCCCTGTCAGGATGCTCTGATTAGGAAGGGTTTTCCCCCCACCCCCTCCTCAGCAGTCCAATAGGGAGTTGATAACGCAGTGTTTATCATCCCTAACTCAGTGTTTATCAGCCCATTAAAAAAATAAAAGTTTATCTCATTAGTTCAAACTCTTCTTAAACAACTTTTTCCAAGGAAGGAACAGAGGGACATTACCAGCTACCTGTTAGCCCTAAGCCAACACTGTTCTGTCTGCCTTTATCCTGTCTCCTACAGCATGGATCATAGCCAATAGGGGTATGCAAAACGGGCTGTATTCGATTTGGATTCAGATTCGGCCCAAACTGGGGGACAGTGATTCAGTTCATTTATTCAGATCGCTGTCCTGATTCGATTCAGCTGAATCCGTATCTGAAGATTTGACACTGATCCGGAGAATTAGCAATTTGCCCATAGACACAGCTTTAAATGTTTTTTCTACATACACCAAGGTACCAGGGTTGGCTCATGAATGCTGCAGTAGTGAGGCAAATGGAGAGTCCCACAGGAGTGCAAAGGGCCCCCTAGTGTGCTTGGTGGCAGAACCAGAAGAGTGCATGGGGGTCCCTCCATGCACTTCTGGCTCAGCAACTGGCTGAAGGGAGGGACCCTGGAAGTGGACCAGAACTGCTTCTGGTCCTCTTCTGGATCAGCCGTTGAGCATGTTGGGGACCCCCCCTACACTCCCATGGATGCTCCATCTGTCCCAGCATCTCAGCATTCATGAGCCACCTGGTACCTTGAGGTATGTAGAAAAAACATTTAAAGCTGTGTCTATGTCCAAATCATTAAAACTCTGAGTGTCTCTGAATTGATTTGGAGGGTTCCGATTCAATTTGGAGAGATTAAAGGGTCTCCTGATTCGATTCAGATTCAGAGATTTGGTGACCAAATTGGGCCGAATCTCTGCCGAATCAAATCAGTGACCGAAGCTTCACACAGCCCTAAAAGTCAGCATGTGGTATGCTAGCTAATGCTGAGAGGTTTCTGCGTAAGGCAGAGGGGAGGGGGGAATCCCTGCTTGACCACCCAGCCCAGAGAACATGCCAGGATGCTGGGGGACTCCGATTTAACTTTTACCAGGAAGGAATCTGGGACAGACTTTGCATTAACTAGTTTGACCCAAATCAGTTAAGTCTGATATAACATTCTGCCAGGTTTTTTTCAGACTGGTTTCAGCCATTTTCAAACTGGTTTATGCGCACTTAAAATCTGTTATGTTACAGGTTTAAACCAGTTTCTGATCACTTGAACCGGCTTATGTGTAATGTCTGTCCCTAGCCTGTAAGAAAAGACTGAGAGGGGATTTAGTAGCAGCTTTCAAGTACCTGAAGTGTGGTTCCAGAAAGGATGAAGCTAGACTGTTCTTAGTGGTGGCAGATAACAGAACAAAGAGCAATGGTTTCAAGTTGCAGCAAGGGAAGTTTAGGTTAGATATTAGGAAGAACTTTATCATTAGGAGGATGGTAAAGCACTGGAACAGGTTACCCAGGAAACTGGTGGAATCTCCATCCTTGGAAGGTTTTTAAGACCCAGATAGACAAAGCCTTGAGTGGGATGATCTAGCTGGGGATGGTCCTGTTTTGAGCAGCTGTTTCCAACCCTAATTTTCTGTGATTCTTTGATTCTCTGATTCTATTGGAATGTGCACTAATTTGCTTATAAAGTTTTAAAAAACTAGGCCAAAAATAGTTCCAAAATATTGTGCCATTAGTCCTGTAGTCATTATAGTTAAAAATATGTCTCTTATTCAGATTCATAACACAAAATCTAGCCTTCATGAGTGTCTTGATAGTGCCCCCAATACTTAAATGTCAGTCATTTCTACACCCGAGTTGATATTACCACATCTGAGTTAAGGATTTTAGCTAGAGCTAGAAAAAGGGCTGCAGTCACAGCCCCTCCCCCAGTCTGCAGGGCTATGGAACAGAAGAGACATTACCAGGAATGGCTAATAGACAGCAAAACTGCAGAAGAAAGGATAGTTTGAATAGGAGAACATCCAGACTATTAAAAAGGAGAGAGGGTTGTTAACACCTCTGAAGTGGAGAAGGATTAGCAGGAGTCAGGGGCATGATAGTGAGCCAGGGTTGCTTGTTGTAGCCATGTTGGTCTAAGGACATAGGCAGGCAAGGGTCTTTGGATAGATGTGATATCTTTTATTAGGTGGTTGGTCTAATAAAAGATATATCTACCAAAGAACCTTCCCTGTTAATGAGCCATGAATTCAACTGGTTTCAGTCTCTTTCAGCAATGTCTGAAGAGAAATGCTTTTGTTCCTCCCACATAGTTGGTTTTAAAGTTTGGGTGAAGCAGAAATCAAAGAGAGGGTGCAATTGCAGCACCTGTCCCTGACCTAAGCCAAGTTGGTACTCAAGCTATTTAAAAAATTATGCCATTCCTATTAACCTGCTTAACTTCAGCTATTTTAGCCACATGACTTACCATGCCAGTCAGACCATTGGTCCACCTACTCTACAGACTTTCCTTTGATAGTGAGAAGTTCCCTGTGTTGCAAAGAAAAATGTAAAGCCCTTAACAACTGCTTTAGTGTGTTGTTTAGAGTTTTGTATGTACAAATATATCCAGACTAGTAGTGTCTCTGTTGATCAATACTATTTATTGTTTCTTTGTGTTCCCTCATCTACCAGTTGTGCCTTGTCTTATGCATAGTCCCCACCCTGAAAAGCTGACAACCTTTTGTTCTGTTATACAGTGCCTAGCACTACTGAATCATGATCCATGACTGGAACTTCTGCGTAATACTGCAATATAAAGAATAAGTCCTAATTTCTAATTTTTCTAAGCAATTATTTCATTAGAACTATGATATTTGGTTACATTTAAAATTAGTATAAAAATGTAGAGCTAGAAATCATGATAGCATTTTGAATGATGTAGCATTTTATTTTGAAATGTTATCTTTTTATAAAGTCTAGATTGCGTAATGTAAACAGAAAATTAAAAGATATTTGATGGAATATATTGGAGATATTATTCAGAGCCCATTAGCTCTTGAATTATGTTTATTTTGAATGTACACATTTTTGCTTAGAGACTGATCTCCACTGTCCATCTGCAGTTTGTTTTTTGTTCCTGTCTATACACAACATTTCTGTGACAGTATGTGGGCATATTAAGAATGGAATAAACCCATTTATTTTTTCACCTACACTCTACTCATAGAGAATATTTGTACATTTCCAAATGTGTAGCATTTTCTCGTAGCCATTTCTCTTTAAAAATTATCAGAGCAGAAATATGTTCCCTTTTCTTTCCTTAGTAAGTAGGAGCTGAGATGCAATGAAGATATGAGTTAAATATTATATTTTGCTATATCCAGTCCTGGAACAGTTTTAAGGGCTGATCTACTGCGTGTGAGCTATCAGGCCTCCATATGCTCAAACACTGGATAGATGGGATTCCCTCTTTCTAACAATATAAAATATTTTTCTAATTTAGCAGTCCTTTTATTTTCTGAGATGAAGAGTAGGATTTAAGTTTAGAAATTATATTAGAAATTGTGAATTATACCTAAAGCCACATTTACCATGATGGAAATGTAGGGGTTAAAACCCAGATTATGGTAATAAAACTTTCCCAATAATTGCCAAGATTGTAAAATCCTTACCTTATGATTACAGGATAATAGGAAAGTAGGGCTGGAAGGGACCTCACAAGGTGATCTAGTCCGTCCCCTGCTCAACGCAGGATCATCCCTGAGCAGATCATCCCAATCAAGTGTCTAATCTGCTCTAGAAAATTTCCAGGGGTGGATATTTTATAGTTTCTCTAGGTAATCTGCTCCAATGTTTGACCACCCTCATAGTCAGAAAGTTCCTCCTAATCTCCAGCCTACATTTCCCACACTGAAGCTTGAGAGGATTTCGCCTAGTCCTGTCCCCTACAGTCACAACCATTGTTATCAAATCCCCCCTCAGTCTTCTCTTCTCCAAAATAAATAACCCTTATCATTTTCAGCTGTTCCTAAATTTAGCTTCCCAGGCCTCTAATCATTTTTGTTGCTCTGTGCTGGACTCTACCCAAACTGCCTACATCTCCTTCAAGGGTGGGGCCAAAGCTGGACACAGTACTCCAAGTGAGGCCTCACCAGTGCTGAATACAGAGGAATAATTATCTCTTGACTTGCAAGTAACACTCCTATTAATACAACCCAGTATGCTATTGGCTGTTTTGCAAAATATATATATATATATATCCTTGTATGGATCTCTTTAAAGAGTGAAAAGAGATTCAGTTTCTTCTTTCATTAAGTCCCATTGGCAACAAACTTGAGAACCTACATGCTCAGATATCATTCCATTGATTCTAGTCAGACTATTTGTATGCTTAAAATTAAGTGATTGGCTGCACAGGCTCCGCTGACTCAGGCAGGGAGATGGGAGCCCTGCTGCTCTGGGGGAAGAAGGGAGAAGCAGAGGCGGGTGGGAGGGAGCCACCGCAGCTGCCTCCTCAGGTGGGGGAAAGCCCTGCTGCTCCACAGGAGGAGGTGGAGGCAGGTAGTGGGGAGGAGCTGCCACCTCAGGCAGGAAGGCAGGGGAAGCTCTGCTGCTCCGGGGGAGGAGGTGGAGGTGGGGGGGTAGGCAGGGGAGAGGGAGCCACCACAGCCTCCTCCTCAGGCAGGGGGAAGCCCTGCTGCTCCATGGGTGGAGGCGGAGGTGGAGCTGGAGGTGGGTGGAGGGAGGAGCTGCCACCCTCGCCTCAGGCAGGGAGGGAGGGGAAGCCCTGCTGTTCTAGAGGAGGAGGTGGAGGCGGAGGCGGAGGTGGAGGTGGGGGGCGGGGAAGGAGCCGCCACTGTGTCCTCCTCCTCAGTCGGGGGGGAAGCCCCACTGCTCCATGAGAGGAGGTGGAGGTGGAGGTGGGCAGGGGGAGGGAGCTGCCGCCGCCTCAGGCATGGAGGTGTGGGAAACCCTGCTGCTCTGTGGGAAGAGGCGGAGGTGGGCGGGGGGAGGGAGTGGCCACACTGGAGGAGGAGTCGGCAGCAGCAGAAGGACTGTTTGCATGGCTGGCCCTAAAGGGTGGGTGAGGGGCAGGGGAGCAGGGGCATATAAACACTCCATCATCCATGACAGGCAATTGGGTAGTCCATATATAGTTATGGTCACTATCACAACTACTTCTACACTTCCAAATGTATTGTTTTCATATATTATATAAATAGACTATGTGAACATTGACAACCATGAATATCTAGAAATAAACCTAAAGAATTTTCTAATCTCGTGATAATAGGTACTGATTTTAATGTCAACATTTCTAATTTTTTCAATTTCACCATATTTTTAAAATTTCAAATACGCCTATAAGTTGTCAAAAATATGAGAAAATAATGCTGATTCTTTTGTAAATTTTTGAGAGAAAGGAGAGGGCATAATATTAACATTCTAATTTTTGACAAGAATGTCATAAAAAATTCAATTTTTTTTTTTTTTTTACTATTTCTATCAAACCTCAAAGACAAGTCAGCCTTGTAAAGCAAAATATGATCCATGAGACTCATAAGACATATAAATGTCTAAGTAACTCAGAGTTTATATTACCTGATAAAGAGACAGGAAAGAGTTTTCTCATTTACTCTGGATGGTGTTTTTCTACTTTATCTGTTTCATGTTGAGAGCAGCATTGTTTCTCTGTGGGCACATCTACACGTGCCCCTGACTGCACAGTTGGTACTTTACAATCATTTAGCAAGTACTAAATGACTGTGCAGTCCCTGCCGTTACTGTGCAGGACCCGGCACCGCACAAGTAATTTTTGACCCTACTGCGCAGTAGCTTGTTGCTACTGTTCAGTAGTGACGGCGTCACAGTTGGTCACCATAGCTCATTGCTAAGGTTGTGTAGCATCTCATGTAGATGTGCCGTGTAGTGTCAACGATGTGAGGGCAATAGTAAAACTTCTGCTGGCTTCAATTAGATGTTTAGGGTCAGATTAGGTTCCTAAGTGTAATTCTACTATGTTAAAGTCTCTGACAGGCCATTAACACATCTACTTTTGTCACATGCCACCATCTTACCCTTCAGATTGAGTAACAAAAACAGCAAGGAGGAAGAGAATCCAGTCATCTTTTATAGTAACTGGTTTTCAGAGACTCAAAGAAAGTGAAACAAAATAACACCAAGTCAAATTTCACACCTGATAGGTGGAATAGACTGTGGCCCTAAGTGAAAGAAGAATGTAGCTCAAGACTTTAGTGGCCAACAGTATTTTATCAACTCTTAGAAAATCCACGCTTATACTTTTATATGTATGGCATACATGTGAACACACAGAGACAAGTATTCTCCCTACAAGACTGCATTATACTCTAAGGTCCATAAAACATTGGAAACACTTTTATAATAACTGGCTACAAATTCAGTTTGAAAAGCCCTTCAGTAGGTGAAAGCAGCCTAACCACAATCCAAGGCACACATTACAATCAGATGGCAAAGCTGGACATGTGTGAATTGTGCCAAATTTCTACTTGGGAAGAATCAGTCCCTGTAGCACCATGCTCAATTTGCAGACTCTCCCTAACAACATAGTGGACCACAATGAAAAAAAACATTTTAATAATATTGTCATAGGCAATAATATTCCATGACAGGGCCTCAGAACATCAATCAAGAAGCACACAGGCACCCCCAGTAGCTGTATATCAGCTAAACCAGCTATGCTGTTAGCTGCAGGCAGATGGCTCACGGTCTGTGTGGTTAAGAGATCTGCTTTTCCAACATGCTGTTTGCATGTGCATGTTTTACAGGCCACAAATCTTGCCAGTTTCCTATCCTCAACAGTCCAGCCTCACAGAGGGAAGTATGCAACATAGTTTTAAGACAAGAAAGGCCCTGTATGTATTGAGGCATTTCTCACCTTCCAAACAATTTTACTCAGGCAGGGGTGGCTGTGGCCCATAGCATTTAGCATGTACTTTAGATGTTATGAACATATTGTGTTACACAATTTGCGATCATTCCCCTGGAGGTGACTGAATTAAATCATGGTGTCTGAGCTGAAGCCATGGAGTGATGCCATTTCTGTGCAGAACTCTTGCCAGAAAAAAGGAATAATCTCTTGCCCTTAGCACAACAGAAATTGATACCCTTTGAGGTTTTTATCTTACTAAATTTAAATTTCCACAATGGCTTAGCAAGGGGAAAAATCAAACCCAGATAGCAGTGTCTTTGTGTTTTGGATGGAGAGACTTTTCAGCAGAAATACATTCAGAATATGAAAGAGTCTTAGAATGCATTTGATGCCCTTAATAAGTAATTGGTAGAAAACTGGCCTGTCTAGCAAACGTTTTCAGATATGTGCCTTTGAGCTTGGCACACAGAAACAGAAGAGAGCTTGATACCAAAGTGACAATCTGTTATCTTGCACCTGGGTGTGCTAATCTAACATTACCATCATTTTCAAGTCAATACAGTAAGTTGTCTAGGTCAGAGATAGCAAGTTGGGCTGTGTGAAACTACTTTGTCTTCTACAGGCCCTTCTGCAGGAAAACCTTTCACTGAGACAGCAATGTGACATTCTTGCCAAATGGCAGTCCTTCGCTACTGAGAGGTTTGACATCATTCACATAATGGTTTGCACTGGGACTGGCCGTTTGATTCACTGCCACACAAACAGGAGAGGCAATACAGTGTAATGAACAAAGCTCTAACCTCAAAAATCAAGAGACCCTGATTTCTATTTCCAGCTCTGGCCTTAAGCTTTTGTGTGACCTCTGTTGCCTCAGTTTCTCCTTTTGTGTTTTATCCACCTTGTCTGTTTTGACAGGAAGCTCCTAAGGGCTGTGAATGTCTTCTAGTACATCTACGGTAGAGTTTTTAGCACAGTGCAGCATAGATCTAATTTGGGGTCTACCTGGGCACTACTCTAATAATTATAAGGCTGATAGCCAGAGGCCATGGGCAGGAAGTCCTAAGCTATGCCTGCTCAGCCAGCAAACCAAATGTATTTGTTGACCTTCTGATAAATCTTATCTTTATCACAGAGACCTTCCCTTGATCAGTGCTCAGTGGGGGCTTCAAATTACAAATGCTCTGAATGAACTCCCCAGATGTGTGATCGGCCAAGTGTGGTGTTTTAGAAGATTTATGACTTCAGGAGGAGACTTTCTATTTGGACTGTAATTGGACTAAAATGTCATCTGGCTATGGGTGAAGGTGAATGCACTCTCATTCAAAGCTGAACAGTTTGGATAAACTACCTATTTGTGAAAACGATCAAGGCAATGACTAACCCAACTTACAAATCCAAATATATTGCAAATAGCATCCCTGGTGTGCAAAAGGACTATTATTGGTCTGGTACATTTCCATTACAATAGCTCTTTGGGGCCCCAGCTGAGACAGGGGTTACACTATGCTAGGCACTGTACAAACACAAAGTATGGGACAAGTCCTGTTATGATGATGCTTATGATACTTATGGTCTAAAAGACAAAAGAAACAGGGTGGGAAAGAAAACAGAGGCACAAGTAGTTGAAGTGATTCAGGTAAGGTCACTTGGTAGTTTAGAGACTGAATTGGGACTAGAACCAGATCTTTTGAGCCCACCACTTTAAGAACTGGACTGCACAATTTCTGTACCCTATTTGCTGATTCAGAGAGTTTGTGGAAAAAAAACAGTTTGGGCTCTAAGCGGTGGTTGTTTATGGCATATTATAATTTGCTGTTTCTTGAGCATCAACAGTGATCTTCAGGGAACATAAAAGATGTAAGCCTGGCTCTCTATGTTGCAACAGCTTGCAATCTAAGTAGATGGTAAAATATTATACAGAGAGCATGTATTGTGTGCTTTGAGGGCTTGTATATTTTCCTGTATGAATGATAACTTTGGTTTAGAAAAGGTCTATGTATTTTTGTACCTTAGCTAAATACTATTGTAACAGGAGAAATCAAAAACTTGTCAGCCGGCTCATACTGGGAGCAAAGCAAATGATCCCATACAGCAATGTTTCTTAAACCCAAGCTGTGTTTTTCCCCCCCTGACCAACCTAATAATGCTTTTATTTGATTTATTTAGCTTAATTATAAAACAAGCATCCAGGTGCACACATAATGGGTAAATTCCACATTGTATTTCACATGTGCTCTATTTATGTGTTTTCTTGGAAATCTTACATCTGCATTAATTCTTGTGTGTTGGTGCTCAGGATGTGGAATCTTGAGGGAGAGCTTGGAATATTCTAAAGAGCTGGAGTATCTGGTTCTTTCCTCTCCACAGAGTATTTTCCATATGGATTTCTTCCCAGAGGCCCCAGACCTGCAACTTGTTCTTGTCCCTATAGCTCCCATTGACTTTAAGGGAACTCTATAGGGGGCTGACTGTATTGTTCTCAGTGCAGGGCAGGGATGCTGCAGTGCAGTACAGTGATCCCAGTAGCAAGCTTAAAGGGCATTACTTCAATCCTATAGCCAGAGGGGACAGGAAGTGTTTCTCACAAGGAGCGAAACAGCGATTGGCTCAGACTTATACAGTCTGAACTGCCATACAATCGGACCTATTTCCACTGAAGTCTGTAGCATAGTAACTATTGATTATAAGATGCCCAGAGTCGTCCTAAGTTAAGTAAAGTAAATTTGTTCCTAGGAGAAGAGCTTGTATTGTAAGGATTCTAAACACTGTGATCTAGCTACCTGATGCCAGTGAAAATAGAGGGGTCTTGTGACTTTAGTGTAACTTTTATGATATTTGACATTTATTGGCCAAGCACCCCAACTCCTGGAGTTAGGAATTCATTTACCATTTGTGTATAGGCAAAGGAAGAATAGTTTCTAGCCCTTGTGATTACAGGAAAAAATGCTTGAAAATGTGAATCTTGAAGACTCAAATAACAGGAGCAACAGGAAAAGAACCCAATATTTGTTATTTTTTTCAGTATCATGCTGTAAGGGATTTCTGACTGTGATTTTTTTAACACTTTGGTTTTTCAATAATACAATTCTAGGTTAGAATTAGACAAAATGTACATAAGGGAGACAAATCCTGTGCATGAAGCTCATAATGAATTAAGATCTAGCTTTTCATAATATAATGGTACTGGAATGCAAAAGCATGGACAACTTTAATTGAAGGGCAGATTCCACCAAAATAAAACTTTCATTGAGTCTTATAAAAGGAGTTTTGCCTAAGAAAGAATTGCAGATTGGGCGGCAAATTTTTAATTGTGCAAATTTTTGTAGAAGGTACAAAAACAGGGAGAGAGTTTCCTAAGGGTCTCTTTGGAGGCTCAAGTGTTTATTCCCAAAGTTCTGATCATACAATTAGGGTCTTAACTTTGTTGTTTGGAAGGATGGATTTAAAAAAAAAAAAACACTTTATCACTGTAAGTTTATTTTCTATTGTCTCTCATATTCCCAACTCCAAGAACTCAGATTTCATGAGAGGGGGTTATGAAAGCAAACAAACAAACAAAACCCATTAGGGTTCTTAACTTTTCAAAACAAATAGGGCTTTTAGCATTTCAATCTTCTGTTTACAGCCATGAAGGCTAGGTACTAACTTCTCCTTTATTTTTTGGTTTAAACAAAATCTGAGAATCTTGTGGAGTAGACTCCCCTTCCTTTCCTGTCCCCTTCCCCCCACCCCACCCCATGGGGTTTTAGGAACCTGCCAGATATTTTGAATTCTAATGACATCACAGTGAGTTGGTGTCATTGAATTTGGATATTTGGATTATTTAGGCACATGTATCTAATCTCTTTCTCTCTATCAAAATCCTTCCTTGGCTTCAAATTTTTTGAGAAAGACAGAAGAAAAGCTGGGGAGGTGGGGAAGGTGGCAGGATGCCTACTTCCTGCAGTAGTAATTCCATAACTTCCCCCTGAGAAAGTAGTGAATGAATGAAGGATGCTACTGTCAACATTTAATGCATCTGTCTTCCCTGGCCACACTCTTAAATTCATTCTGAGATGAGAATTGAAGGCAAGGATGGTGGAAAAACACAAAAGGAAAGTGGCTCCTGTCAATCTCAGCCAAGTATGAGCTAGATGGATTTTTTTCTGCATAGAGAATTCTGTTGTCTGTTTCTCCTGTCCTATTCACCTTGACATTTAAGCAAACTGAACAAAATCTTGCAATGTCTCCTGTTTACTTTGAGGGGAAAGCCCATGTACAGATTTGTCTGACTCTAATTTAAACAGGGTTGATTTTTCTATCTTATATATACTAAAGTCAATATTATATATATATATACACACACACACACACACACACATACACACATTCTATATATATAAAGGGATTAGTCCGTCTGTGTGTTTGTCTGTCTGTAATGCTTTTGGCCAACTGCACATGTGCTGCCAAGATGGCAGGTGGCAATAGGCTGGATGGGCCCAAGTTTGAGCTGCTGTTGGGGAAGTTTGTGGTGGCAGCAAATCTGCCCTGGCTGCTGCTCGAGCAGTGGGGCTTCCCCATGTCTCCCTGCCTAAGGGTGAAGGGAGGGGTGTCACAGTGGCAGTGCCCCCCCCTCCACTGCCTGTCCCCATGACCCCCAGAACAGCCGGCAGGGAGCGGGAGGCAGCGGGCAAGGATGGAGGGAGGCAGGCCTGGGCAGGCGTGGGACAGGGGTAGGTGAAGGAGGGGTCATGGTGGTGGCTGTTGTTGGGGCCGGGTGGCAGGGAAGGAAGGGAGGGAATCGGGGAGGAAAGGGGGGGTCACAGTGGCAATGAGGGGAAGGCAGCAGGGAGGGAGGGAGGGAAGAGGAGGGGAAGGGAGGTGGGGGGAAGCCCTGCTGTGAGGTGGAGACGGGGAGAGGAGGGAACCCCTGCGCTGGAGGCTGGAGGAGAAGGCAGCAGCGGCAGAGGGAGTTACGTGGCCACCCTGAAGAGTGAGCAGGGGGCAAGGGGGACCATGTAAACACTCCCTGAAATCTATCATTCTTGACAGGCAATTAGCTAACACACACACACACACACACACACACACACACACATGTATATGCATAGATACACACATATACATACATACACACATACATACATACTTACATATACACAGACACATATACACACACACACGCATATATAGATAGATAGATATAGATATATACACATACACACACACACATACATATATCACAAGCTTTTGAAGCTGAAGCTTACTTTGTAAGATGCTGTGAAAGGATGTGCTCATATCTGTGTGTAAGGAGAGAGAAAATTGAATATAAAAGCAGAAGGGAGGGATAAACAGAGGAGGGGGGAGTGCTGGGAGAGGCAAACATGCAAGCAATAAGCCCATAGAAACAAAGGAGTCATGAAAGCTAATGCAGATAATGGGTTAAAAATCCATAGTCCCTGGTTAAATCATACCTAACACAATCCAGTCTGTGGATGATTTCTCATTCCTCAATTTCCGGTTCAAATCATGTTTTAAAAGTTTGTTGCCTGAGAACAGCCACCCTTATGTCAATGATGGTATGTCCAGGGAAGTTAATGTGTTTTGCCACAGGCCTGTATGTTTTTCTGCAACTGATGTCAGCTGAGTTATGAAGGGATCACTACATCTATCTAATGTGGACAGCAGGTTGGCCCCTATGAGCAGGTGATGGCATATATGACATAGATAGAATTGCAAGTGAATGAACCTCAGAGATTATAATTCATGTCATTTGGTACAATTATGACATGGTTTGTATTGATGCTGGGGCACAGAAGACAGTCGGGTCTGCTGCAAGGCCTGGTGCCTTGATGAGACAGAGTTCTATAGGCTGTTGCTTGAGAGACTCTGTTTGAGGTTGGGGAGTTGCCTGCAAGCCAGAACAAGTTTATTCATCAAGGCACTGGGCCTTGCAACAGACCCAGATGCCTACTGTGCCCCAACATTTAGTCTTCCCCTTCCTCTGTGCTCTCTAACCTTACCTTCTGTTTTTGTATTTGAATTTCTCTGTCCTTATACAAAGCTTGGAGCATGTCCTTTCACCACATCTGATGAAGTGACTTTAAACCACAGAAACTTGCGCTATACATGCACGCGTGCGCACGTGCACGCACACACACACACACACACACACACACACACATATATATATCAAGGTAAATTTGCATAAGTAAATAAAATACATGCACACACACACCCACTTTGGTTAGTTTATAAGATGCAAATCTACCTTGCCATCTACTTTACTTCAGATTAACATGGCTAACTATGTCTCTGTAATTTAAGATCCGATGCTTTTTCAGATATACTTTTGAAACACAAGGCAGGGGCAACCTTTTCAAGTTTTATTCTGTCTGACACCTTCTCCCCTTAGAAGCAGTATGGGTCTTGACCCGTGTAAGCCTATGGCTGAGGATGTTGCCATGGGTTAGCTAATATGCAGTTGCAGTGTTCTTTCATACAGACTCCAATCTATTCTTTACATCTACCCCCCTGGCAGTTGCGTTACCAAAATATTGCATGCTAACCACACCTTACAATTCATTCCAACAAAAGGTAGTCACAATCTTGTAGATAATGCTAACACAGTTATCATTAATTAGCACTAGGATTTTCCACATGGACCATCCCATAGAACTGCTGGCCTCATCCTTGTTTTATCCTCATTAATAAGTGCAGAAGGGCTTTGCCAGTGTTGGAGTGAGATGGAAAAAAAAAAGTAGTTCTACTTGTATTTTATATTCTTTCCATAGCACTTCTCCCTGACTCAGCTTGTTCTGTTGATCCCTGCTTATGAAAGCGGAAGGGTTCACTGTGTCCTGAGAATCATCTCACCCAGTCTCTCTTTCATGGAGAACAGTACCAAACATACTTACTTAGTTTTGGTAGCTGTTCAAGAACTGCAGTAGATGCCATATGAAGTTCTGTTATTTTCCATGAAAGAGATACACTGAACACAGTATTTACTAAATTACCAGTTGTTTGAGGTTTGCCACCTTCACATAATGATGTTTCTTTAAGTTGTTGCTTGAGCATCAGATATGAATACTGACTGAGCGAGATCCCAATACAATTAATGGTCACCCAGTGTTTCTATAGGAGAGTTCAGTTGTAGAATCAGTTATAAAGAGTTTTATTACTTATTTTCACATCTGCCCATAGCAACATGTACATCCTTCTTGTTAGACATGCTATTTTGTGCTTACACTAATGCAGGTTTCCACCGGTTTATGTTGTACATGCGTTCCTGGAAAACGGCACATGACTCAAATTTGCATAAAGGGAACCCACTTTACAATGTAACAAATAGAGATACGTTTCAAGACCTCAACTGTACTGACCCTGAGGCCTAGTTCCATCACTTTTACAAGATAATTTTGGTACTCACCAACAGCAGACAGTACACACAAGCATAGGGTGGTGGTGAAAGTTACTATAATGGGGATGGCAACTACAGAAATACATGTTGCAGACAATAAGCGAAGAGCACAGATCCACACAGGAGACTATATTTTGGTGCGCGTTACTCCCACAATGCAGCACAAAGGCACAAAGCAGCTGTCTGCAGGTTTCCACCACACCAATCGCTTAAGAGTGAATTTACCTCACATATAACGAATTTTTGGTATAAAAAGGGTCATCGCATAAGAGCAAATTTGCACATACAGAACCTGCATAAAGTGAGGGAAACATGTGGATGTCACATGTTGACCTTCCAATTTGAACAGAAATTCTGGTTAGGGGCAAGATCTTTCTCAGGGAATATATTTCTAAAATTTTTCCTACTGTGGCAGTTCTACTTGCCTTGCACTTTACTAGCTAAAGTATGCACCTAATAGTTTGATTTTTAACAGTTTTACCCTTTTTATTATTTTAAAATATCTAAACAGGGAGTTATCTCAGAAAAGGCATAACCAGGCATGTAGTTAACACTGATACTACTGCTTTCATTAAAAAAAAACAACCAATCTTCCCATCTTTCACCCAACCTGTTCCACTTGTCAGGATAGTCTCCCCTCTCATTCCATGCCCAACCTATTATTTTTCAATTAAGACTTCAAAGGCTGTTTTTTCTATGCCTACTCCCAACTTTATATACATTCAGTCTTTGAAGTAAATGGGCCTCTTCTTTACCATTAGCGGGAAAACGTTATGTGGTTTAAATCAAGCTTGAGAAAAAATCATATATTTGGTGATTATGTCATGAGGGGAACAGTTGACTACTCCCTATTTTCCAGAAACACCATGGTAAATACCTGCTGAAATTGCCTTGGGTCTGATTGACCACTTCTTTATACCTGGTTCAGAATGTAAAATGTTACTAGACTAATCCAATAATGATTTTTGCTTGATAGTCCTAGTATATATAGGCAAAAGAGACCCCCTTATTTCTATGTATGAAAAACTTGAAAACTAAAATCAAGAGGAAGCTATTAAAAAGTAGGGGTGTGCAAAACATTCAATTTGGATTCGACCCGAATCGGGGATGGTGATTCAATTAGTTGATTCAGGTCACTGTTCCCAATTCAATTCAATTCAGTTGAATCCGAATCTGAAGATTCGATACTGGTTCAGAGAATCAGCGATTCAGCCATAGACACAGCTTTAAATGTTTTTTCTACATACCTTGAGGTACCAGGTGTGGCTCATGATGCTGTGATGCTGGGGCAGATGGAGCATCCACAGGAGCGTGGGGGTGGGGGGCACCGCATGCTTGGCGGCGAACCCAGAAGTAGACTGGAATTACTTCCGGTCTACTTCTGGGTCCACTGGGGAGCATGCTGAGGGCCCCCACTGTGCACCCCGACTTGGCAGTCGGCCATGGGGGGGAGCCCAGGTGCCCCCCCCAGACCCAGGAGGCACCAGTCACTGAGCCAGGGGGACATGGGGGGACCCCCCAGTGTGCTCCGGCAAACCCAGAAGCGGACCGGAAGCACTTCCGGTCCACTTCTGGGTCTGCTGTCAAGCGTGCTGCAGAGCCCTGCATGCTTCTGTGGGACACTCCATGCACCCAGGCATCGCAGTATTCATGAGCTGCCTGCTACCTAGAGTTATGTAGAAAAAACATTTAAAGCTGTGGCTATGTCCGAACTGCCGAATCTCTCTGAATCGATTCGAAGGGTTCTGATCTGATTCAGAGACATTAAAGGGTTCTCTGATTTAATTTGGATTCTGAAATTTGGCCACCGAATTGGGCCGAATCTCTGCTGACTCTAATCAGGGACCGAAGCGTCGCAAAGCCCTATTAAAAAGGCAGCACTTCAGGAGTGGTCACAGAGTTTATTTAATTATTCTATTAAGAAGTCCACCTCTAAGGCCCTGATCAAAACCATAATGATTTTCACTAACTTGATGCATCTTTACTGTGGAGATTGTTTTATAGATGGCAATCTCATAAAATATCCTGTTTTGCTTATGAAAGTAGCTTGGTTTCATTGTACACCATAACACAATATGTACACTGTAACAAGCTGGCTTAATTAAAACTAAGCCAGACTTGACTAATTTGACACTGAAGCAATTCAGGTTTCAAATATTCTCTTGAAAAATGCACTTCTATGCTGAGAAGCAGCACATATGTTTATGTATGGATAATGAGCTTTGCTGGCAAGGACAATTAAGTCTTCAATAAGCATCTGTGGTCATCCTCTGCTTGTTTTCCCAAGGAAGGCTTGCTTTAAATTACTAACCACCCTCTAAGGAACAGATCTATCCAAAGCTTCACTTGGGGCATGGGTCCTAAGGTTGCTACAGCATTTTTGCAGAAGAGTGTTCTTCATAATTCTACACTGTCCCCTGTCTTCCCCTATTTTACTTTCTCATGACAAGGGGTGAAGGTACAAATTCTCTTAGGATTTTTAAATTGCTGTCACTGCCCCCACTCCCTCCCCGCCCCATACTTTGTGCTGACTTCTGCCATTTTTCAAGTATAAGTCCAATCTTCCATTTATTTTGTGCAAAATGCTAGCTGGAACACAGTGTTCATAGAATTACGTGTGTGCACATGTGTGTTTGAACATATTCAAACACATACATGCATATATGCAATACCTTGCATCTCATGATTCCTTCCACACAGGGATTTCAGAATGATTGGTAAATGATTGTTAATTTGGCCTCATCACACATATTGAAGCTTGATAAATATTTAGCCTCATGTTACAGTTGTAGAAATTTAGCTAGAGCAGGACTACAGCCAATATCTTCAAATGCTTGCGTGGGCACAGGTGGCCTGTTCAATATTCCAGCTGGTGCCCAGCAGATTTTCAGAACTGCTTGTTAATTGTGCCCAAGATCCCTGAATGCTCTGTGTGATGAGCACACCAAGGAAGCAGGCTCAGGCCATATTTAAGGAGCAAGCATCTCAGTGTTTTCAGAAGTGTGTACAGGCCTCCTCCCACAAGATTAATCGGGTGCCTCTGATTTGGTCATGTCAGTGGAAGGACTACCTTGGCAGCTACAGTTTAAGCTGCTCAGGCTACGTACACCCACTGCCATCTCTGCTGGTGGGAATCCTATTTCTAAATGTATGAAAGCATAGCACAGTGCACTCTGCTTACACTCATACTGGATAGGGGCACACATTGCTTAACTGCATGACATAAAGCCAGTTCCAATCTCTTGTCTATTGCTCATGCTATAACAAACTTTGGTTATCTTCCTATTGGTTAAGCAAATATACTACAAATAAAAAGTGCATTGCAACTCTTAGCCCTACAGCCTGTTTTGTAACTTAACTGTAGTCTGGTCAACTGCATGCTAAGTTACAGTCACTTTTGTAACCGATTACATGCCCTTCAATAGCTCCAGAAACAGTAATGAGGAAGCAGCCAAAGGTATAACTAGCAATTGCAGCATCCAAGGCAGAGGTGCTGTCAGGCACCAGGATGTGGGGTGTGGGATGTTGAGTGCCAGAGAGCTGGGATGGGGTTGGAGGAATGCTGAGCACTGGAGACCTGGAGTGCAGAAAACTGCTGGCAACCCTTCTAAATCAGGGCCTAGGCTGGTGCCCCACTCACCCTGCCCTAATCATGCTACTGGAACCAGCAGTCAAAGGGTTCCTATTCGAAGTCTTGAAAATGACAGGAGATAGTTTAATGGCTGCTATTTCACTTTCACTTTCAAGACTTCTAATATCAATTCCAAAAGTGAAGGTTGGAAAGGGAGCTAAGCTGTTTTAGAAATATTAATACCACAGCACTGCTAGAATTATTAGCAATATGCTGTAAGTGTATACAGCCCTGTCAGTGCTGGGGTATTAGCTGTCCTGACAAGTTCAATTTCTAATAGTTACTGTTAGGGGAACTAGCCAGTTTGGGGGAGACTAATACCACAGCACTGACAGTGCCATGTACTTAACAATGATTGTTTACATATTTGATTTATTGTTTACTCCAGGGAGATGCCTAACCTTTCTCCAGTCATCGGATATCCGGAAGCATATAGAGAGACAGATCCTGATAAGCAAAGAAAGAACAGAGAGCAAGCAGTTCTTTTTGGGCTGTGGTTGAATGGGAATGGCTCTCTTGTTTGTCTTTGATAAGCACATTTCTGGCACATTCATGTAGCCAGATCATGCAATCCACTAGCAAGAATCCTGTTAGGCTAGTGAAGTGCGTATGGCATTTGTATTCTTTCATGATATAAGCATCATCCCTTTAAACATCTCAAGTTTCCCTGGTGACTCACTGAATAATACTATGCCACCATAATTTGTGATGGATAGAGAGATGCTGATTAGAGTTATTTGCTGATAGCTTTCCAGTTATTTTTTACATCTGGGTGTGCCACTAATGAGGAACAGCATCCTTCTTACTCCAACCTTAGTCTATTTTACATTATCATATAAATCTGAGGAGTCCAATTATGCTTACATTCAATGAGATGCCTGCTGCTGTATTTCTGAAGTGATCTTGCACTTCTATTTGAGTATAGATTATGCTATAGCATGGTATATATTCCTTTTTAACCATGTCTTCTCTGTTGTGACTGGAGCAAGAATCAGTATTGGTATAATGTAGGGTCAGGAAATTATTCATACCATTGCCATTTCTGATGTCTGTTTCCCAGGTTAATTTTTTTTTCTGTGGCCTAGTGAATTCCTCCCCCAACTCACCCTTACCCAAATCTTGTTGGCCTTCCTGTTAGGTTCTTGTGCACAGAGCAGAAGAGTTTTACTTCTGCATATAGGACTATCTATAGTATCTAAGCATTGTGCAAATGCAACCCTTGATATCAACATGCTGCACCTGGGATTGTTACTATGACCACACATACTTACGTCAAAGTCCTATGTGGAAGAGAAGTTGATATTTCAGTGGTCCTTTCCTACCTGCACATACTTTCACAGTTGAAGAAACTTGAGGTGGACAAATCTCTTGGATGTACAACTTATTTGTTTAAAGAGAAGTGCCCAGTATACTACCTCCTGAACATCCACTGCATTTTCAATTTGAAAAATACCCTTTGAGGTTGAAAGATGCCCAAGGACGATTCTTCATGCTCCCAATCAGTCTTGTATTGAAAATGTCTCTCTCCTTTCTCTCTGGCTTTTATTTTGCATCACTATGTGCAGCTAAATATTAGGTATATTAATGCAAGTACAGTTAGAATAAATGCACAGTTTTGGCCCTCTAAAATATGGCCTATGTTTCTTTTTATTTGAAAGAGATCATCCCTCTATACTTTCTTTTATCCTCACTTGTCTCTTTTCCGTTGCCACCTTTCCGTTATGTGTCAAATATCAAATTCTACGTGTGTCAAATTCTAGACAAGAGAGTAATAGTATTCAATGAGAGAAATGTGAATCAATCCTTATTTTAAAACAAAACAGCAATACTACAATACCGTACAACTCCTACAGTTGCTCTTTGAGCTGTAGCATTTTGGATTCAATAGTACAGTATTTTTTTTTACATGAGGGATTCTTTTCTTCGTTCAAACCATGAAAATGTAAGTTACCCTAAGCACAGGTGAAAGCAGACTGCAAGACTAAAATATCATAAAAATATGATGGAAGGTTCCAGGTCAAGTTGACTATTAAAGATAAAGCTACTATCATCTACTGTTAGTTATTGGAACTGCGAGCCAAGTGTTTTCATTACACACTCAGTAAGAAGTACTTTATAAATCACAATAACTTCTGACATGCAATAACATCCAGTCTTATTAATATAAACTGCAGGGATTTTTTAAAAGTCTGTTGGCAGTAAAACCACCCTTTTCATAAAAGGTTGGCATTCATACATGCCCTGCAGGTTTGCACAGCACCTTTAAGCACTAAAGATGTTCATTACCTCATACACTAAAAAACTAGAGTGGGATTATATCATTGCCTTGAAATATCTTTTTTCTCCAAATGTTAGTAAAATTGGAATGTATGTGTGTGTGTGTGTGTATATATATATACATATATATATATATATATATACACACATAAAAGGCCAGATTCTCAGCTACAGCAAGACACAGTAACCCCAAAGAAATCAGTGGAGTTACCTGTTTTTCAGTAGCTTGGGATCAAGTCCAATATTATCTCATGTAGTAACTCTACTCTAGTAAGCTGTCAGATCTTTTATTAAAACACTAGGGGGATGTGATCTGAGTTTAAACAAGATTTTTAACGGTGGGGAGGAAATTACTGCTCCAGACATTTTTTTCTCTTATTGCACGTATTATGTTATTCAGCTAACACTTTCAATTTAACACTGTACTTAGAAGAGCTGGATTTCCAAAAAGAAAACTCTCTCTAGTACTGTTCTTTATGTATGGGGAAAACTCCTGGATAAAACTTGAACAGTCCTTAGCTTACCTACCTTCTAACCCCTCCCCTTTCTATCATAATACCTACAAAACTAAACCTGATCATGTGTACATGGGTGACAAGTTTTGTCTAGTCCTCTTTCATTTCATCCTTTTTCCTCCTCCTACCTCCCTTACTCCATATCTCTCAAAAAAGCTCTGCCAGTTCTTTACTAATCTCTTTTCAGAGTATGTTGTGTCCTCTTCCTTGTGTGTCTTTAGGCCTTAAGGCTGAGTCCAGATGTGCATGGACATTTGGTTCCCCAGGGACAACCAGCAGTGGTACACCTTGTGCCACCATTAGTTGTCCCTGAACATCACCTGTGCCACACGCGCTCTGGTGTATGGCAACTTACCCCAGGTGGGGTAGGGGCATAGGCGGTTTAATGCACAGGCCAGCTGGGCATGAGCCCAGGAGCCCCTCCCAATTCGGGGCCCTGGTACCCTCATCAGCAGGGAAGTGAAACAGGGTTTTAAACTGGGCATGCTTGCACCCAGTTTAAAACCCTGGCTTTCACATTTATTACCCTGCTGTAGCCAGGATCAAGGCCCCTCCCACAGTGGGGCTGGGGTTGGGGGTCAGCCTAGGGCTGTGTCGGCTGGGAGTGCAGTGCAGTGCCATGCCTGGGGTGAGGAAGGGCCGGGCCAGGAGTGCCACGCAGTGCCACGCCTTTGCAGGCAGTCGCTGGCGCAGCAGGGGTAGGGGGTGCCTTGGGTGGCTATAGCCCCTGAAAAGTCACCTTAGCCCCCTGTAGCCACCCCTTCCAGCGCTGCCACTTGCCTGCAGAGGCACAGCACGGTGCTCCTGGCCTGACCTGGCCCAGCCCTCTGTGTGCACGTGGCCACATGGACAAAGCCAGGCAGCAGCTCCCTGCTGGTCAGTGCAACAAGGCCGGTGGGGAGTGAGATGGAGCTGTGGGCAGCTTGTAGTAGGGGGGAGAGGGGACAGGACTGCTTCAGAGTAATTGAGAGTGGGGAAGGGAGGAGGTCCTGTCGGGGGAAAGTGTGTGGTTGGGTGTGTGTGTGCGCATCTGTGTGTTTGTGTGTCTGTGTGCATCAGCTTGTGTCTGTGTGCATCTGTGTGTGTGTGTGCGCGCGTGTGTGTCCATGCGTCTGGAGTGTCTGTGTGCACGCGTCTGTCTGCATCTGTTTCTGTGTGCATCTGCGTCTCTGTGCATGTCTGTGCATCTGTATATGTCTGTTTCTGTGTGTGTGCGCCTGTGTGCATGCATCTATGTGTGCATGCATGCACGTGTATCTTTTTATTGCAGGGAGAGTGTGTTTGTATCTGTGTGTCCATGTGCAGAGAGTGAGTAGGGTGCACATCTGTCTGCGTCTGTGTGTGCGTGCATCTGTGTGTGAGTGCCTGTGTTCATGGCAGTGAGAGTATGTTTGTGTTTCTGTGTCCATGTGTAGAGTGAGTGAGAGTAGAGTGTGTGCCTGTGTATGTTTGGCCATAGTAGGGGAGAAGGAGGTGGGTAGCAGGGAGAAGAGGGGGACACATGCCCCCCCACCCCCAGCCCAGCAGGGTTCACCCACCCTCCCCTGCCAGCACCAGGAAGGGAAGGGGCCCTTCCCCACCCCCTGCAGCCCAGCTCCCATGGGAGGAGGGGGCCTCCAATTTTGGGTTTGCTGAGGGCCCCAGTACACCTTAATCAGCCTCTGGGTAGGGGAGGCTGGGGCCAGCACTGGGTTGGCCCCAGCAAACTTATCTGGGATCCTGGGTGCCTCCTAGGGCTGCTGCAGTTGAGATTTACCTGCATGGGACCTGGCCAGCAGCGGAGTATGGCTCCGGCCAGTGAGGCTCCAGCTTTGGGCAGCACACGTTGCTGTTGCATGCGCTGCTCCACTTTTTTTTTCTGTGGGTTTTTTTGATGCCTGGTTATCTAGGTGTCAAAAAAGTTCTCCACGCTGCTCCCTTGCAGTGTGGAAAACAACTGAACGTGTGGTATGTGGCGCCAAAGACATGTCTGCAGTACCACGTACTGCACAGCTGTGCTCATCTGGATGCGGCCTAAGGGGTTGTCCATATCGTCTAGAGCAGGGGTTGTCAACCGGGGGTATGTATACCCAGGGGGTACTTGGGAAGGTCCTAGGAGGTACGTGTGGGTGAGCAGGGACGGAGTACCACCACCCACCACCCCGTGTCACCATCTCCTAGGAGCAGGGCCAGGGAGGGGCGGGGGCAATGGTGCCCCTCTGTGGGCCACCTGGCCGGTTGGATGTGGGGCGGGGGGTAGAGAAGCTTGCCAGCCGCAGCGGCTGCCACCACTCTGCATCTGGCCATGCACCACTCTGTGTCCAGCCGCATGCCACCTGCTCTGCGTCTGGCTGCCAGGGGTACACTTATTAAAAAAGGTTGAAAACCCCTGGTCTAGAGCTATAAGGCAGCTTCATTTAATCAGTGAATTAAATGAAGCTGCCAAATGAACCCTTCGGTTAATCAATGATGTGTTGCACCTGGAGAGGAAGTATCATCAACACTCCTGTAGTCTGGGAAGTACCATTCTACGTAGCACAACTGTGGAAAGGGATCTTGAAGTCATAGTTGACCCCAAAATGAACATGAGTCACCAGTGTGATGAGGTAATAAGTAAAGCTAACTGCACCCTTTCTTGCATAAGTAGGTGCATCACAAACAGGTCTAGGGAGGTGATATGTCCCCTCTATGCAGCACTGGTCATGCCACAGTTAGAGTACTGTGTCCAGTTGTGGGTGCGGCACTTTGGGAGGGATGTAGATGGCCTGGAGCGGGTTCAGAGGAGGGCCAGTTGTCTGGTTAAAGGCCTACAGAAAAACCCTATATGGACCAATTGGGAGACCTAACCTCTTCAGGCACTGCAAAAGGAGGCTGAGAGGCGATCTCGTGGCTGCCTACAAATTCACTGGGGGGGCCAGCAAGAAATAGGGGATACAATGTTTGCCAGGGTGCCAGTTGGGGTAACTAGAAATAATGGCCACAAACTGGAAGACAGCAAATTCAGATTGGACATCAGGAAAAAATTCTTTACAGTGAGGGTGGCCAAAATATGAAATAAGCTTCCAAGGGAGGTGGTGCTGTCTCTTTCCTTGAAGGTGTTTAAAAGAAGATTGGACAGACACCTGGCTGGAGTCATCTGGCCCCAGTACTCATTCCTGCCCAGGGCAGGGGGTTGGACTCGATGATCTAATTGATCCCTTCTGACCCTAACATCTATGAAATCTATTAAATATTGCAGAGTAACATACACAGAGCAGGCATGGCCTGTTTCACTATGACCCTTGCTAATATATTCCTAAGGTGGTATAAAGCTAAGTCCTTCAGAACAGGAATTCTCTTTCCTATGTTTGTGTACTGCCCAGTAAAATTGGTCCTTTTAATCCTAATTGGAGTTTAAAGTCTCCATCATAACAATAGAAAAGCCACCTCCTTGAACCTTTGTGCAGGAACTAAGCATGATGACATTGTGGAGAAGAGGCATTTTTTCCTGCTATTTTTGGGCTGGTTTTTAAAATGAAGGACTGAGGTAAACGCATGTCACATTAGGACCTGAAAGTACCACAGGAGGTTATCTAGTCCAATCCCCTGCTCAGGGAAGGATCATCCCAATCTAAACTATGCTAGATAAGCATTTGTCTAACCTGCTCTTCAAAACTTCCAATGATGGCAATTCCAGTCTCTCTTACTGGCTTGTTCCAATGCTTAACCACCGGTTAGCATTCGGTGAAAAACTTCTTCCGAATACCCAACTTGTATTTCTCTTGCTGCAATTTGAAACCAGTGCTCCTTGTCCTGTCCCTTGAGACCACAAAGAACAATTTATCACCATCCTTGGGTATTTGAAGACTGTTATCAAATCCCCTCCCTTCAGTCTTCTCTTCTCCAGACTAAATAATCCCAGTTCTTCCAAACGTTCCTCATAAATCCTGTTTCCCAGACTGCAATCATTTCTGTTATACTCTACTAGACTCTCTCATTTGTCCATATCTTCCTTGAAGCGTGGTGCCCAAAACTAGGCAGACAAGGTTCTTTGGGTAAATCTGACATCTTTTATTAGATCAACTGGTTGGTCTAATAAAAGATACCAGATTTACCCAAAGAACCTTGTCTGCCTATGTCCTTAGACCAACACAGCTACAACCTATACCCCTGAAATGTGCCCAAAACTAGACACAGAACACCATGTGAGACCTTACCAGTGCTAAACAGACTAGAAGGATCTCTTCCCTCGATTAGTGACACTTCTAGTAATAGTCCAGCATGTTGCAGGCTTTTTGTTTTTGCAATATTCAGTTTATGGTTCAATATAATCCCCTGGTCCTTTACAGCAATATAGCAGCCTAGCCAGTCATTCCCTAGTCTGTATTTCTGCATGTGATTGTGCCATTACAATTTGCCATGGCCTTGCTTCCCCTTCAGCATCAATTAACAAAATAGGTCAGGCATAGTTAGTAAGTCTATTCCAACCTTTCAAAGGTTTAGGGAGCTGCTACTGCATGATTGCATATACTTAAATAGTAAACTCTCCAGGGCAAAGGCCATATCTTTCTTACACGTTTATGTGGTACATGGTAGGCCTGTGCAAAGCAGCTAGTATTCACTTCACATTCAGATTTGACCAATTTGGGGGACAGCGATTTCATTTGGTGATTCGATCGCACCCATGCCCGGCAGCACCTGGTGAGTAGGGGCTTTTTTTTTTGTATAAACCTTCCCCCTCCCCCAGCTTCACCTCCCCCGCCCCCTAGTTACCAACACGGACTCCGGGTCCAGTTCCCTGCTGCAGCCAGTGGGGACTGCCTGAATCGCCAAAGCTCTCCAAATCTTTCCCATATCAGTTCACAGAGCTTTGAATTGATTCAGACCATTTGACTGGTCCCCTGATTCAATTTGGATTCAGAGATTCGGCCACTGAATTGGGCCGGATCTCCTCCAAATCGAATCAGCACCCAAAGCTTCACACAGCCATAGTACATGGCACAATGAGGCAGTTGTATTTTGCTACTGCTGCAGTACAAATAAGTAATAGTCTTGAACAGAAGTGGATGGAAAACTTGTTTTCCCAACCTGAAAAGATTTTGAGGTTTTACAAATCTTCCTACTCTGTATCAGGGTAAAACTGAAATCCAGAATAATGAAAAAAATCCGGGAGACTCACCTGCTCCATACTAGCCAATAGTTTGGTAGTTAAGGAATTAACCTAGGATACATCATGAGATTCAAGTCCCCGGTCTGAATCAGGCATGACAATATTTTGAAGCACAGCTTAGATGACTGCACGAAGCACTGGGATATCCAGTCAATATTTTCTTTTGTTTTTTTGATAAAAAATGATATTCTCAGAAAATTTCCAACTATGCACAGCTAGAATTTTTGTTGAGACCCTGAGACAGCATGGTTTATCCTTATCTCTCTCCATTTTACCCTTAAGCCTGTAACCTAGTTTATACAATGAAATAATCTTAAAGATTAATTTATATGGGGTCCAAACCTAGTAAAATTTAAAATAAAGACCTTCATTTTTGTCTACTTATCTCAACTTCCTACCAGAATAAAACTGACAATGGATACAATAGCAGTTCATTGAAGTTCCACAGTTATGGTGACAATTGAATACGTGTGCCACAAATTCATCAGCTTCAAAATTTTTTGTAGTGTCAAGTGAGTTGTTATGGGATGTGTCCTTGTGACAAGATCTGTCTGCCCAACATAGAAGGCCTATCTCAAAGTGTATTTTACAGCAGTAATTAACTTTCCCTTGTGCATAATTCAGGTCTCGTTTCAGAGAAACGTTAGTGGATAATAATTGTTAGTACCAATTGATATAAAATTGCTTATTCATAGTTATCCTGCAAGAGACCATCTAAAAAAATTCAATATGAATAAAAAAGTTTCAGAATAAGTTTACTATTTTTCCTAATTTCTATTTTTCAACAAATAAAAAAAAATCCAAGGCAATGCATATATCATATTCACTATGTACAACTTTGCTTACTTTTTTTACTATCAAATAGAAAATGAACAGATTTCCAACAACAATCATTGTAAAACTCTAAATTAAAATATGATCTGTAATTAAAAAGCACCTTATATAATACTGTGAATTGCACTAAAATAATGTACATTTCTTATGCTTTATAATATATATGTGCTCATACACTATATCTGCTTTTCTGTGAATTGCCATTCTTTTGTTCTCTTTGGTCTGCTGCTTCAAAGTTTATCCTCCCCATAAAATGGCAGTTATAATATACAGAATAAGGGATTCACAATTTCCACTTAAGCTTTATTAGCGACAGTATATTGAAACACCAGAGCAGAGTCACAAACATAGATTTATAAGCTTCATTTGCAGTCTTCAGAGGTTTCACGTTCAGTGTCAGCTTAGTCTTTCCTGCTTCAGGAAAGAAAACTTATTTCCTATCTGCACACCAAGTCTCTCAGCAGGACGAAAAAGGAATTCAGTACTAATTGGATGAAAGGAACAATGTAAAACCTAATGGGAGAATACAAATCTAGAAAGAGAAGGAAATTAGTGTATAAATGTCCTTATGGGTCTCCAAAGAAAAAGAAAATGTTTACCTCTACTAAGTGGGTACAGTTTGAATGTACCTTTGTCATAGTAACGAATATTGGATTACCAAATTGTAACCTTCTATAAAAGTGTTTATACCTAAAAGTATTCTTTAAGGTTATAATATCACTGTGTTAGTTAGATTTCTTTTGTTTATTAGTATGCCATGTTTGCAATCAGACTGGTATTGTGCATATTTTATTTTTATTAAATAAGCATGTATGAGGGTAATTCATTTGAGGTTAGCACCTACTGAAATGGTTCTTTTGTTTGAACAGTAGATGTCACCATTGTCATTTTCCTAACAGGAGGAGAAAAACTGCTTGCAAAGTATGCTTTATGTGAAGTTTTAATTTAAGGAGGAAAAAAATCCTGGAAAATGTTCAAAATATAGGGACACAGGGAAACCTCATTTAAACAATTTGTTAAAACATTTTATTTTATCCACAGTACATGAATAAAAAAGAATTAGAACTGTAGTACTTAAAGCATTAAGATCTGTAAAGAGGGCAATCTAAAATCCTTTACAGTTGGCTAACATGCTGTCAAAATACCTTTTTTTACAGCTCCCCTTTCATGATTTTTCAAATGCAAGGTGGCTTTGAAAAGAATACAGCAATAAATCATTGTTTTTTTTTCTTTTGAGCTGTTTTTCAGTAGTACAAATGATATCCTTTCTTACTATTCTTCTGTAGCGATCAGCGTATATAATTTACTCTCCCAAAGCTTTGCTAACATTAAAGCTGACTAGCAGTCTCTCTCATCCTGCTAGAACATTAAGAACATCTCTACTTAAACCACTTAAAACAAGGATATTATGAGTTAAAGTACAGACTAGCTCCACACTGCAACCTTAACTTGGCCCACTAGAGCTGGCATGAGCCACTGGGAATATAATGAAAATATGGGTGCTAACAGAAGCAAAATTTTGCGTGATCTGGCCCCTGAAAGAGCTCTACAGCCATGACCTAACACAAGTGCATGGCTGTACAGTGCTTCAAAATTGGCCAATTATGCAACAGTCCGAGCCCTCATTACGTGAGAGTTCAGATAAAGGGTCCCCAGAGCAGGGTGCCTTCATTACTTCTGTCAGTGTGCGCCAGGAGCAGGACTGGGTTGATAAAGCCCAGCCGTGTCCCAAATGCTGTCTTCAAAATGGGAGGGGGAGAAGGGAGGAGAGGATGTTCCATCTAGTATTTGCCCAGTCTGCGCTGGAAGGTAGGATGGTGGATTGGAGCCTCCCTGCCAAGGCATGGCAATATAGTGTCCGTGAGTGTCTACACATGACCAGCAGCTACTTTGCCATAGCAATGCACTCTTAACTTCTAAAAATAACTCTGTGCCACGCATACAGAGCAGTACGGGCTGTTACTGCTCCGTGATTTAGTACTTTTGGAGTAGTGTCATGTGTAAATGCACCCATTGTGTAGAAAATCTCAGATAAATAAACCAGTTTTCCTCATGGCAAGTCTTTTATGCCACTGAAGATTGGGTGGAACTTTGCCCTACAGGAGTCGCTTGTAGCACCTCTTCTTTTGCTTGAATAACTGTACTTCCTTTTGGAAAGCACAGTAACAACATTGCCACAGCAACATGTGTAGATGCACCCATTAGGTCTAAAATGTATCAACTGATGAATTAATCACAAGAGGTTTTCTACTTCTAAATTCTATTCTAGCCCCGCTTTTGTCATACTAATTTCAGGGAAAAATATATCTACACATGTGAGCTTTACACCTCTTTATTGGAGGGGCTGTATCTGAAGAACAGTTTGACTGAATGATCTTGACTCCTATCAGTAACGCTACTTTGACACTAACGGGGCACAACAATATTATGCTGGAGTAGTAGCCAATATTTTTATTTTTAAAGGTATAAGAAGTGTCTACAACATTTGTGTTTGTTTAGTGTAGTTTTTCCATCATGTTTTGTTTTTTCCAGTACAAGTTTGTGAATGGAAACAGCATTTGAGGGTTGCTGTCTTTAAAAGGGCCACCTGAGTAAAGAAATTTTGTTGTTTGACATTTGCTCCTGGCCCCTGTCTCTCAGAAATTGCTGCACTTTGATATGCGTGAACTTTCTGCTAGTGTACATTAAATGAAATCTTGTAGAAAGTTGGTTTTAGCTTTTGTGCTTATTTTTCCATGATGATCATAAGTTACTATTATTCTGACAAGACTCTTGGCATTACATTAGTCAATGTTAATGTTGTGCCAATCCCTAGAACAAAATGCTCTGTTAAGGGTATCTTGCAGATGCTCACTAACCTCTTTTAATTGTACTGACACTGATTACAGTCACAGCTGCTGAACAGTAAGCTAACTTCAAGTTTAACCATAGTGATGCTACCATCCTGACCTAATTATTTTTAGTGATATTTTTATTAAGTTGATACACCTAAAAACAGTCTTTGAGTAAAGACTTCATGTTACATCATGATTTGTAGTTGCATGTCCTTTTCCAAGAGCTAGATGAAAAGAAAATGAGCATTTCATTGATTTATAGCTAAGATATAGAATTTGACTTGTATTCAGAAAGTACTTTGTATCAAAATCAACAAGATGTGTTTGCATAAAATCTCTAAATCAATGTTTAAACATCCCACACTGTGCAAACTGTCTTGGAGTCTGAGCACCTATGCACAATTGCCCTGAACCTTGCATAGTCCTTTTCCCAGTGGATATAAAAAAGCTACTATTCTGATTTGGTTTGGTTGTATTTTATATTTTACATGAATTTACACTAAAGCAAATAGAGCACCTATTTGTGCCAATGTGATTGGCAAGAGTAAGGCTTATCCCTTGCTGATGCTTCCCTGTGTGTTAGGAGGTCCTGCGAATTGAGAAAAGATGCGTTTTTGCAACTAATTTTCTAGCATGTGTGTTTAATTAGTCTAGAGCTGGAATTGCAGTGGGAGCTAGAATTGCTTGGAGAAACATAATTGTGTTGGCTGCTTGCTGTTTTGAGCGCTCTCTCACTCTGTAATATCTGTGCAATGTTCAATTAAAAGTTAAGCATTCTGCTGCAGCTATCCAAGAGGATGCCTTCAGTACACATCAGAAACCCATGTGACAATCTGTCAGTTAAGGTAAAGTTTATAGTAGAAAAGAAGATAGTGCTACATAAAGGAGGTAGCAAAATGCTGCTGGGAGCAGGTGCTTTTCAAGGTGACCTGCCAAAAATAACATTTTTCTCCCCCCTCTTTATGATGTACCTTTTGAAGTCTGAAGACAATATTTGGGTTTTGCAGCATCTTTTCTATTTTATTTTTAACATTAAAATGTAGTGTTTTTTCCTTTTGTGGTTCTAACTCCATTAGAGAATCTAGGGTGTCTCACAAAGGAAGGAAAATGCACAGGTATAAGAGCCAACAGACTGAAAGCTAAGAGAGACAGGGATAGGAATGCTCTCCCAATACATACTTTAGCATCTCACCAGTATAAGATTAGGAGTGTATTATATTAGTAAGTCAACCCTAGGGTGGATATTGTTATACCAGAAAAGCTGAAATTTGTACTATTATAGTAATGAGCCTAGCCAACCACCACTCTAGAGAGAAACAAGCTGTTCTGGTAAAAGTACAGTTTTGCTGACATAATTCTAACCTCAATAACCCACTGCCAGCATGGTTATGCCAGTCATAACTCATATGTTTTCACACTACTGATTGGCATAACTGAAGTAGCATAAATCTATACCATAGATTTAGACACTCCTGGGTGGAGTGGGCCAGTGGGATCTTAAAATACATTTTAACTGCAAAGTCTTACGAAAAGAGAGCAGCCATTATGGCCAATAAAAAAAAAATATGGGAACTTCAACTAGCACTGCTTGTACAGAAGGCTGCTTGTGCACATCTCAGTTGCTCATAGCAAGCTCATGAGCCCACTCTAGCATCTGGTGCCCCCTGGGGCCCAACCCACCCACCACACTCTGCACATCCCCTTCCCCCATCCCCAAGTCTCCAGTCTTTTTCCTGCCATGCCTTTGACATTGTTTTTATACTAAGTAGGTGGTCCTTTGAGGCCAGGAGTTGTTTCCATAGTGCTCTTCCCTTTTAGCTTTGTCTTTGAGCTTCTTTGCCTGAACTCAGTCTCAAGGGTCTCTATACTTCCATTGGGGGTGCTTTGCTTTCAAGGCTGCCCCCTCCCACTCAGCACTTGTTGGGGCTTCAACTGTCCTGGCCTTGGCCCTCTTTTCTTCTGGCTAAGCCCTCAGCCCAGGTCTACTGCCTCAAATCTTGGCTCCTAGACCTCAGTCCTCCACATCCCTGCCCAGAGCAGCTCGTGTCCTGCAGAGCATACCTGCCCTGTCCTATGAGCACAAAACCTCCCCCACAGCCACTACCCAAACCTCCAGTCAAACTGGAACACAAAAAACCACCCCAAATAGTTCTAACTCAAATGTAAACCCTTCCTTGAGTCTCTGTTTCCTCTAGGCCTCCCACCTAAGCAGGTTAGTTTCACCTACTTCACTAGGTACTTTGCCTGGGTTACCTTCACACGAAACAATGGTCAATGTTGATCAGAACTCTCTACTATGCAGCAGCCAGGATCAGACTATACCCTCCATGGCCAGAAGCTGGGCTTATATGCGCCAACAACTCCCCCACCCTCTGCCCCCCACATCTCTCCCTTCCCCACTCTCAGGGCCAAGGTGCTGCTGGTTCCCTGATCACCTGCCTGACACTTTGTGGTCTGTGACTCAGTTTATTTGGATGGCTCACACCTGCTGCCCTGGCTGTGCTCTTCCTAGTAAAAAGGGTAGGGTTTCCCTATCATAGGATACATGCAGAGGATAGTCAAAATCTGATCCTGTAGTCTGAGTATTGCAGGTTTGGTCCTTAACAGAGTATATTATTCAGTCCATCTCTGCATACTGTGATGGGAAAAAGAAGTAAGATGAGGAAGCATGGTGGAAGAGACAGAACTGAGTGTGCAGGGACTAGGATGAAATGTTATAAAAAAATAGCAAAAATGTTATATGGGAAATTGGAAATGGCACATTTTTAATTTTTATTAGCAAACCTTATGGCACAGTAGGTAAAAGATTGATGGAGGTGGCATGATGAAATGAACTGTGGTGAACAAACAGTAACACAATGTCTTGGGATTATACAGAAGCAATAACATTTCCAAGGAAATGTTGCCATGGTTAATAACTTGAAAATGGGCCTTAGCTGCAAATCTGGGATCTAGATTTACATACACACACAAGCAAAAATGTTCAGCACCGGAGCCTTTGATTTGGTTTTTAGAGTCCGGCTGCAAAATTTGGATCCAGAACTGGTTCCAAGGTTACAATACCCTTCCAAAGTTCAGTGTGTTCAGAAGTAGTTTTTTAGTTTGTACCCATATGGTACCATCACACTCGGGTAGTAAGGCCAACTTTATTGGCCATATCTTAATGTTTAGAGTCTGTGTTACTAACTTGCTTGTATAAACTTTGGTAATGTTAGCATTAATTAAGCAATAACATGCAGACAATGCATTCCTGTGCAATTATGGAGCTGTTGAAGTGGTTTGATAGGCCATAATAATTATAGCATTTTATTCATATCTAGTGCCTTTCATTTGCAGACCCCAAAGTGCTTAAAAATTGGATTAAAAAAACTCCATTTCTAATGGGGAAATAGAGGCATAGAAGGGTTATGGCTCAAAGAGGATGTCTTAAAAGGTGCTCTTTAAATCTAGGCATCTGTAATTGTGGATGCCCAGTTTAATGCCTGTTGTCTCACTGTGGAGTATTGAAAATGGAGGCACACAGAAGTGAACACATCTGAAAATAAGCCCCTCAGTGATTGACTTCAGGTTGCAGGAAACAAGTTGGAATGGAAATAAGATATCCTAAAAATATATATCTCATGTTCTGTTACAGGGTGCTGTTTCCCATACAACCAAATCAAGTAAATTATCCAACAACTGATATATGCTTTTAATGTACAACAGTCGTTACTGCATTCCTTTCACTCTTGCGATCACTATTGATATTAATGGGTATTATGGATGCTGAATGAAAGGTTGCACCCCTAAGAATTGTTAGCCAATCAGGATTGTTTCAACATTCTAAATCAATTTGTAGTGGAAAGGATATTCTGTTAAGTGCCAAAATTGGGCCTGTTCATTTAAATCAAATAGAAGTACCATAAGCACACCATAGTCATGTAAAGGAATGAAGTCCCTGAATTGTCTTAATATTGCTATGAAATAGAATTTCATACATGGATAGTAAGAAAATAGACCTATCCATGAATTTACTTAGCATTACTGGTTTGGGAAAGAAAACTGAGATCACTGGAAGCCAGTTATCTTACTTGTGTCCAAATTTCCCAAGCTATTTTATAATTTATCTCTTAATCTATTTAGATATTGCATACAAATCACAATTCCTGTGGAAGTTTAAGAGAAATTATAATAAATATCTGAAGACCTAGTAACTAACATGATGACAAAATTCAGGAGGTCCTTGCTAGATGCACAGCCTTAGGCTGAAAGATAGACTGTATGATCAAGATTATTATTTTCTGAATTATTAAAGAATTTTCTACTGGAAGATGAGATGGCCATAATTGACACACATGACCTACCCATATCTCAGTATGAGTGACTGCATGGGCTAGATCACTGAGAAATCTCTAGGTGGGAGCCAATGAGAAAAGTACATTGAAAGGTTTCTAGTACAGCAAGTGGACCTAGCAAAGTATGTCTGGTTTTAGGAGGAACCAAACTGGTATGACACCATGGGCTTTGATGGACAATCCAAGCAAGACTTTTGGTAGACATACCCAGGAGTCTAATCACATAGCAGTCACCTTCCTACGAGGTCAGGCAACTATCCTCTTTAATAGAAGGAATTTGGGGGTCACCCAGTGGGCAAGAAAGCAAGGCACCCCAATGTATTGAAGGATGGAGCTGTCCTGTGCTGTTGGCTACATTTATTTGTTGCACTCAGAAAGAGTTAAGTAGCCATTGGTCACATCCTGCCCTTAGTAGCAGACTTGGAGAAGACTCTGCCAGATGCAACACTTACAAAAATAGTTTACTTCTGCTCAGTTATCCACATGGAGATCTGTCCAATTTGGGTAGAGCTAGTATGTTCTCTGCTCATTCCCCTCCAAAAACCTTGTGCAGAACTAAAAGAGGATTTTATATAGACCCAGGGTTGGTGGATGAAATGACCTAACACCATTGCAGAGGAAGAAAGGAGTATTCTAATTTAGTAGAATCACCTTTGTTTGCATGAACAGAGTTAGTTGAGAAATTCAATTGACCTAACATCCCCACTATAGTTAAATGCCTAATCTGGCTTGAATTTTATCACTTGTCTTCAATGAGTACAAGTGCTGACCTCTGAAGTATGTATATGCTGATATGGTATTTTTCTTTCCTTCCTGTATTGTGTGGCAGTTCCACTGTTAAATACTGAAATTTCACTCAGAAGAGTACTGGACTCAGGTGGGTTCAGGTGTGTGTATGAGTTAACTCCTATACTGGGGGTCTTATTCTGTAAAACTGTCAATTGGTAAGCATATAAGAACATAAGAAGTGAACAATGGTCCATCTAGCTCAGTATCCTGTTTCCAACAATGGCAAAAGTGGATGCTAAACAAGGAGAGCATTAAACCAAAAACCAAAACCCATCCCCTATTCAATATCCTCCCTGGCATTCACCATTTGTTGGGTTAGAGATGCCAAAAGAAATATCTCCAACATCTCCTGTACTAAGGATGTTGTCCTGTAAGAACTTCAGCTGATTCCAGCAGCAGTTTTACATTGAGGAATTCCATTTAGCTTGTAATAGTTTCTGAAGTTCACTGGGATGAAAGTGATACTTACACTTGTGATGAACTGAAAAATATCAGTACTTTATGAATATAGTACATTCCTCTATGCTTCTTTATGATAGGTTTATGCAGGATAGATTATATTATGATACCAATAAATTTTCTTGAAGAAATAATGGGAAAACTGTTTACTGGGTGATGTTCAACTAGGATAAAAATGGTTTGATCTTCTCAAAGCTAAGCCTTGGGAAGATTAAGTGTGAGGTAAAAGGTATATATGCATAAGAATCTTTCTGGTTTTTACCTTTCACTTTGCATGCATTCTAACTTTGAATTTTGTTCCAGACATGTTCAATTTGGCAGATTAATATAGCTGGGGAAACAGAGGGAAGGAGCTTGTGCCTTGAATGATGGAAACCAATGTCTTAAATTTCCAGAATTAGGGACTACATACCTAAAAACTTCTTGCAGAAACTCGTTTTGCTTTTTCTGTTCTTGGAGCTTGTTTAGAATAGTGCTTCTTGGCCTTTCAGCTAGGATGCAACATTTGCCATTAAAGTTTTAATATTTGTTGGTTGGTATTACATTCAGTATGTTTTACTTGTGACGCATATTGATTTCAGATAAATGTTAGCTGCACAAAGTTGAATGTTTCTTCAACCTTTCTTATGCTAGGTCTTAAATATTTGGTTTCTCTGGTAAAAACAATTGGTTTCTCTGTTATGAAGTGACAGAAATTTTATCTTAATAATCTGGACATTTTATTTTAAATGCTCTTAATTGGTATTTCTGACTTCAGAAGCAACACATGTAAACATAATTAAATATTATTTTGATTATGCAAATCAATATATAGTTTAAGCAAGACACATATACTATAATAGTACTAAAATGACTACAGAAATATTAAATATTTGATTATATAGTTAAACAATCAATAAGAGTATTTAGTGTCCCATGTCTAGCATTTGTCAGTAAAGGAGTAAAAATGAGTTAATTGAGCTGGCTCTTTAATCAAACCAACTTATTTTTTCTGTAAGAATGGAAGTGTTCCCTTCAGAGCTGGCCTTAGGGGTGAGCAATGTAGGCGACTGCCTAGGGGGTGCCCCCCCACTCCACACACACTAGCACTCTCTCTCCTCCGACCCCACCCTGCAGGAGGAGAGATGCTTAGCACAGCCCACCCCACTCCCCACCTGCTGCTTAGGAGGAGCCAGGCTGGGCAGTGAGTAGCAGCACCACACCACTCTGCCTCCCTGCCAGACTGCACCCCATACCTCTGCCCATCTGCCTCTGCCTGCAGCAGCACTGCTGACTTGTGGAGAGTGGTGCTGTGGATGGGTATGCCAAAATACAAATTTGCCCAGGGGCCATTTTCCCTAAGGCTAACTCTGTTCCCTTTCCTTTTTAAGGTTCATAGCAGAGAGTAACTTAATCAAACAACCATGTTTTGGATGTGTCCTTCTCCTCAGTGTCTGGGAATTCTCTGGTAATCATGTGGGTAGAAAAAAACATTAAGTACAAAGATGCAAAGGCTGAAAATGTGCAGGAACATATGTGCCCAACTATGTGGCTTTTTGGCTAGACTCGTGAAAAGTTTGCCTGTTACTGCTGTATTTGCTCCCCTCACCACTAATGATATTATGGACAGACAGCCATAGGTTCTAAAACTCTGACTGCAATTTATGACCTTTTTAGTCAAGCCCCAAATCCAAAGATGATCAAGAATGATATTCTGCAACAATCTTGATTTTTACATGGTTAGTAATCTGAATTGAGTGGCAATAACAACTGTATTGAATAGTGAATCTTCTCTCAAATCCCTCTCCCATTCTTACCTATTTGTTCTTTCAATTCAACAGCTATGTAGCATTTTGCAAAAGGTAGCAGTGGCCACGGAGATCATACTGTGCAAGCAACTTTCTGCATACTTCATTAACATTTATTAAGCCTTTTGATGTAGTTCCTCATGCCATAACCTGGGGAAATGTGGACTAGGTAGAATTTCATGAGGTAGACACATAATTGGTTGCAAGCAAAGAATAACTATAACAGGATTGGTGACATACTGGCATGAGGTCACATGTGAGGTTTCACAGGGTCTGTTCTGGATCCAGTGCTGTTTAACATTTTCATTTAACTGTATCCAGGGATAGAGAATATATTGATCAAATCTGTGAGTCAAGATTTCCCTGTGCAACTGGGAGCAGTTGCAAATAGTTTGGAGAATAAGATTTAAATTTAAAGGGATCTGGTCTATAGATGACAAGAAGAAATTAAACAAAGGCAAACGTAAGGTTCTAAATGTGGAAAAGTCAAGTCAAATGCATAAACAGAAGTAAGGCATATCAATAGCACTGACTGTTGAGAAGGAAGGGTGTGTTTCTCTTATGAATAGAAATCAATATCCATACTTACATTGCTCAAGAGACTTATCGAACGTCTAAACTAAGGGAGCAGCAGATAGCAGTCATGGTGCAGCAGTTGCTATCAGGAACAAAACAAGAGTTTTGCTTAAATATAAATAAGAAAACTTATTCTAAAATAAAGGTGAGTATTGAAAGTGAGTACAACCTAAAGCAATAAACACTGATTCCTCTTGTCGTTGAGGGCCTTGTTGCACAGTAGTTTTGGGCAGTTCCTGGAGCCTTTAACCTCTGGACTGTCTGCACATTAACACCTTAAACTAGTTTTAAGTGCTCGTTGGGTGGTTCAAAGTTATGCTGCTCCAGGGCAGGATTATCTCTGATCTGTGATACTCAGCTCATGTTACACTAAGGTGTAGCCACTCTAGGCTATAGCCACAAACACCCCACCTGTCCTCCCACCTACACTGGCCTAGATTAGGTCCATTGTCCCCTGCCACCCTCTCCAGCACCCCATATCCCACTTCCCTTCCCCCTGGTTTCCTTGTGACTGCCCACGCTGTCTGTCTCGGGGGAGCAGTCAGGGAAGGGTTAACCTGCCTGCCTGCCCACCACCACTACTGTTTTGTAAAAATTCTGTAAAACCATTTCTAAAATGAAAATCTTAGATTTAAGTGCCTAAATTCTGCATAAGTCTCATATATTAGGTGCCCTAATCCTAATTTTGTGGATCTGGGCCCAAGTTATTAACAGAATGCTTAAGAGAGGTTGAATCTCTACTATTTCTTGTGCTGCTGCATAAAATAGTTTCATAGGTCATTTTTTTTTACCATATTATAAATTGCATTAGATAGGAAGCCAAACCTGAAGAGCTTAAATTTAACATTTTTAGATTTCCACTTTCTGTGTCATTTCAACAGTTAAACAAAATATTATGAAACCACAAAGCAGAGGTTTGACATTTAAGTAGTCATATATGGTATCAATATATTGTACTGTAGCTTTCATCAAAGAGATGTGAAAATGAAAACCACATAGTGTTTCATCCACCCACACAAGCTATAATCAATAGCATGCATCAACGTGTTATATGAAAAATGCTACTGAAAATTCTCATGTATTATACAAAACCAGAATCACTGCTCTAAACCCTACAGTTTATTAATAATAAGAAGCAGGAAGATAGCTATATTTTTTACACTCCATAATCTGACTTTCGTTATATACCATCAGCTGTATGTTCAAGCAGTTTACACTGTCATAGCTATGTTGACTTCAGCTGAGTTGAGATGATTTATGAAAGTTGAGGATCTGGCACATAATCACTTGGATTTTGGCAAAATTATGTGACAAAATGGAAGATGGCTAAGAATAAACAAATCAGCTATGGGAAATCTAAATTCCAACTTGAACTTTAGCCAAAACAGCTGACCGGAGTCTCTCTATAAAGTTTGAATAAGTACTCCAATACTTAATAAAAGTTGTTGTTCCTCCAAGTTAGCCCTTCTGACTTTGCGAATGTTCTACAAAATTCATCATAGATTCCTTGTTCAGCAGTGTCAGGCTGATTCATTCATTCTTTTTGATTTTCAGAATGTTTCCCTCAGAGATACACAATGTGTTCTAGGCTTCTATTAGGAATGCTTGTGAACAGATACATTATGATAAACTGTTTGCTTCTTCAGGTGTTGCCTGAAGAATCTAAGAATATATGTGACCAGGGTAGAAAAATAAAGGAAAGGAAAGGTGAGTTCAGTCAAGGAGAATGTTAAAATAGCAACAATAATGGGAGAGCTTTGGAATAAATTAGTTGAAATGTAATGGTGACTGATATTGAGGAAGGAGGGGGATCTGCTTGGGGTTTGGAAGGGGCTAGGAGAAGGGCCAGGTGTAGAAAGAAAACAAATTTCTACAGGTCCTGCAGAAAAGGCCCTGGGGGTTACAGTGGACAATAAGCTGAATATGAGCCAAAAGTTTGCCCTTCTTGTGCACATGATATAAGCAAAAACTTTCTCATGAGGACGATAGTAAAGCACTGGAGCAGATTGGTGGTGGACTTTCCACCCTTGAAGGTTTTTAAGACCCAGATAGACAAAGCCTTGGTTGGGATGATCTAATTGGGGATAGTCCTGCTTTAGCAGGGGATTAGACTAGATGACCTCCTGAGGCCCCTTCCAACCCTAATTTTCTATGATTCTATGAAATTCAAATGATTTAGCTGGATTTCTAATGCATTTGCTTATGTATATGTAACATCTGTTAAAATGATTAGTGTTGAAAAATCAGTATGTCAATACATGTCTAGAAGACAGCGCAGTTAGAAGGGAAAGGGCATCAGGGAACCAGCTAGAACGAGTCTGGAGTGTGAGCACCCAGACAGCATTGGGATGAAACTTCCAAAATGAAGGTGCTTTAGTTGGGTTAGAGATGCCTGAAAGCATGGATGTTAACTAAATTTTAACTAATCCTCATTTCTGTTAGTTTTGCTATTAACTATTTCTTCTTTGTGTCACATGAGGGAGTTACAGGGGTGTAGGTTGTAGCCATGTTGGTCTAAGGACATAGGCAGACAAGGTTGTTTGGGTGAATCTGATATCTTTTATTAGACCAAGTTAAATATTTGGAAAACAATTTTTTAACAAGCTTTCGGGTTCAAAAACCCTTCGTCAGGCTAAGGACATTTCAGCAGTTGGTGTGCGCTCTTCCTGGATGGAATGAAAAGTAAAGAAGTCAGAGGCTGGGCTGGTATGCATTCAAGATAGGCAGTCAATGAAGATGTAGATCGAGGAGTCAGTGGATGACAGACAGGCTGGGTGGAGGAGGAGAGAGAAGGGGGATGAATAGTGGAGAAGTACCTGGGGAGTCAGATGTCAGGCAGGTTATAATGTGTCATAAATTTAATGTCTATATTTTGCCCATGATTTTTTGTATCCAGGAGGTTGATGAAGTGGAGTTCATAGGTTCGTCTCTGGGAAGTGTTTTGTAAGTTTCCTTTGAGGATCAGGACTGAGAGATTGGAGAGAGAGTGGTTTTCTTGTGAGAAATGTGCCCCCACAGGTAATTGGGTATTTCTGTCTTTGATAGATTTCCGGTGTGCATTCATTCTGGTGCACAGTTGTTGTTTGATCTCTCCTACGTATTTTCCATCAGGGCATTTGGTGCATTGGATGAGGTATATTACATTTCTGGAGGTGCAGCTGTAAGATCCAGGAATGCTGATGGCTCTGTTGTGGGGTGTAGTAATAGTGGGGGTGGTGGAGATGTGTTGGCAGGTTTTGCATTGCTTGTCATGGCATGGTCTGGATCCATTTGTTGTGTTCTGGGCCTAAGGAAGTTTGCTTCTGGTGATGAGGTTAGCAAGGTTTGGTGCTTGTTTGAAAGCTAGGATGGGTGGCTCTAGGAAGATCTCTTTAAGAATAGGGTCTCTTTCTAGTATGGGTTGCAATTGTTTGAGGATTTTGTGTACGGGTTCGAGGGAGGGGTGATAGGTCATAACCGTAACGTGAGGGAGTTGTAATTCTTGCCTGTATTATTTATGCAACGAATTAGGCAATGCTGCTTTTTGTATATCTCAATTATTTGTGTTTCTTAATGATAAGTATTTGTGATTGTCTTTTCTGTAACCTTTTTATTTTGTATAAATAAAAATTTATCACTTATAAGAGCGCGTGTTTATCTGCTTTGTGGTTTATAGGTTACTTGTGGTAACTGACGTAGCCCTTTACAGCATGCTAACTAAATTTAACAGCAAAAGATGTGGGATGTTAGCTTCTAATGATCATAGACAAATAATCAACACTATAAAATATATTTATGTTCGTAAAATCAGTACTTACTTGTAGGATGTATGGTTAGGCCAATTAAAAAAAAGATGAATGTGTTAGTCACCTCCCTTCTTCATTTTTTATGCAACCATCACAACATTACCATCATATTGGTGTATGAAGATCCAGGACGTGCCACCTGCCCAAATTTCCCCCCAAAAGTGCAAAAGCAACAACTGCAAAAGATATGGAGGCTGCAGTTTTTGGCGCCTCAGAAATACCAGTATCAGAATGAGTTGATTCTGAGACCATCCTAGCTCTTCAAGCAATTTTTTTCTAGAATGTCATATAAAGTCTTTTACTGTGTAATCACATTATATCTACATGACTTCTGTCATGGTCACAATATTTGAATTGTCATATCATATTTAGAGTATATATAAAAATATGGGTCCAGATCTACTTATAGCCCAATATGCAGTCCTATAGAGTGAATGTTATTAAGCAAAATATTGTGTAGCAGGTGTATGTGGCCTATCATAGAGATATGATACTGGGATGAGGTAAAAACAGAACATACAAGCTAAAAAGCTAAAATAAAGGAGTTCTTAAAAAACCCTATATTGGCTCCTGAACTAAATGACTGAAATACAGCTGATGGAAGATATGTAGGAGAGACCAGACAACCACTGCGCACCAGAATGAATGCACACCGGAAATCCATCAAAGACAGAAACACCCAATTACCGGTGGGGGCACATTTCTCACAGGAGGGCCACTCTCTCTCCAATCTCTCAGTCCTGATCCTCAAGGGAAATTTACACAACACACCCCAGAGAGGAGCCTATGAGCTCCATTTCATCAACCTGCTGGATACTAGAGATCAGGGACTAAACATAGACATTGGATTTTTGATACATTATAATCTGCCTGGCAACTGACTCCCCAGCCCAGCCCCTGGCTTGTTTACTTTTCATTCCATCCAGGAAGAGCACACACCAACTGCTGCAGCTTCCTGAGCTTGACGAAGGGTTTTTGAACCCGAAAGCTTGCTTAATAACTATTCTCCAACCATTTGGGTTGGTCTAATAAAAGATATCAAATTCACCCAAGGAACCTTGTCTGAAATACAGCTCGTATCCAAGACTAGCAGTAACTAAAAAAATGACTGTTGATAGAAGAAAAACTTGACAGGTGTACACTGATTCATGTGGAAAGGAAAATTTTCAGATTGTCAGAAGAATCTGACTACAACTTTCCCTTTAAGAAGAGATTGTGCATATTGGAGTCTTAAGGGTAACAAGAATGGATCCATGTTTATTCTATTAAATGTATGAAAATGGAATAAAGACCAATATGTCACAGGCTCTACTGCAGGATAAAGCAAAGACAATGCCATCTATATTTAATAATTTGAGCTTTTAGGGGGTAGGTTTTTAAAGGCATTTAGGTAGTCCTCTGCTCACTAAATGATTTAGCTATCATCATCACAAGGTGATTTAAAAAGTGTTAAATTATAGTAATATAATCAAGCAGCTTGCCACACTAATATGTAATGAGGCAAAAATTGCTATTTTGACAATACAAACAAGTTCAGAATGAGCTACCTTAACTAGACAAGGTAAGGTATCATGACTTATCACTAGCAGAATGTGTTTTGTTTTTTTGCGGTGGGGAGAGATGCATGGGGATAGTCACTGTTAGAAATTCCTGACATTTTAAATTTGCTGTTACATCTAGTTGTGGTATTGTATACAGTACCAGTTGCGATTACCTTGATATGCTCATGTCTCTGTTGTTGTATTAAAAGACTAGCAACCAGATGTCCAGAAAGACATATGAATACGCAAGGTTCTGCTAAGATGACAAGAGGAATGATGGTGTCAATACTGTGGTAGATGGACTAGGATTGAATGGTAAAAGTTCAATATGCAATGATCAGATCCCACATCTGATTAGCTAACTACCTCTTCTTATGAGTCTTTGTATTACTGCTACCTCACCAAGGTGGGGATTGTAGCCCAAAGGGTACATACAGTCATTACATTTAGATTGACCTAACTAGGGTTAGGTCCATTTAAGTGCCTGCTTTTACAGGTGTTCAGAGGGGTTAAACTGGGCAAAAAATGGTGGGCCTGGTCCAAGTTAGTTCAGCTCTTCAGGTGAACTAGACTGGGAATGGTTTAACTGATCTATCAAATGCTCATATATGTTTGGAGCAAGCTCCAGGGCTAGGAAAGCTGAGCTGCTCACCTGAACTTCAGAGCTGTGCTCTCTGACCTGGAGCAGGCTATTTTTAGCCCTAAACAGCTCCCTGCTATATGGACAACCCACCTGTGAACCAATAAACCCTACCCCTTTCAGTCTCGCTAACTCCTCTTGCAGACCCACTAGCACCCTCTCCCCGATCCCACCCAACTCTCCCCCAATCCCAAACTACTTATACTGGGTTCCCCAAGTGACTCCTGGCACCAGTAATTGGCTGTACCTGCCACTCCTGGTCTACATTCACGTAGCTTTAAGTAGATGGTATGAACATAGACCAGGAGCAGCAAACAGCTGTACCCACCCAGAGTGGCTAAACTTATGTAACAGCCTGCCAATATGGGCTCACCAGATTGGCTTGAGATACATAACCTGCACTAGAAACAGTGCCGGTGAACTCTGAGTGAACCCAAGGGTGGAGCAGGGGAGCTCTGCCCTGGGGAAAAGGTGAAGGCAGTCGAAAGAAGGGGTTTTCAATCCTTTCATTCGCACAGAAGGGGGATGGCCAGAGTTGGGGGCCAGCCACCCTGAGCCCCGGTTGGCCGGTTTGCAAGCCAGGGAGGGACAGCCAGAGAGGATAAAAGCAGCAGGCGAACTAGCATGGGGGGCTGCTGACAGTGACTCTGGGGAACGAAGCAGGAGGCCTAAGAAGAGCTGGGGTGAGCTGACCCAGCAAAGGGAGCAGAGAGACCCCTCTGAAGAGCCTCGAAGCCCCTGGGAGAAGAAGGCAGCGGCAGTTGGAAGGCCCTGGGAGAAGAAGGCAGAGGCAGTCAGCCGTGCCTCCAGCCCTGCAGCAGAGAAGGAGCAGCGGCCAGGGTTTGGGGCAGAGAGCTGGTGCCCCAAGGCCCCATCGCAGTGTGCTGGACGTGCTGGGCATCCCAGAGGTTAGGGGTGGCAGTCAGCCCCCACTCCACTGCGGAGAAGAAGCAGCAGCCAAGAGTGCAGGGAGCTGGGCCGGTGAGTTGAGGAAACCCCTTCCCTTCCCTGGGGAAGCGGGACAGCAGCAGGCAAGGCATTGGGATCCTGAAGAGCGGCAGAGCGCCAGGACAAGGGTCCCTGGGAGCTCGGGGCACAGGCCAGCGCTCAGAGCGGGATTTGCGAGCTGCGTGGTATGTGGAGTGCCCGGCCAGTCATCTGGAGCAGGGGTCTAGAGCAACGACCCCTGGGAGCTGCCTGTGCTGCTGACCCTCTGCCACTGACTGCCCCAGAAAGGGACTCAGTCCTGTCCCTTATTCTGCAGCTGATTGTCATTGGATGGAGTCCCTGAGCTTTGTACTTGGGTCATGCTGATTGCTGCAGGAGCCTACTTTGTTGCTTGCCTTTTAGGTTGCCATGGAGGGTCACCCTTCAACCTCTTTGTGAGGGTTGGGGTTTGATATAATTTGATTGCTGCAGACCAGAAGAGCCTACACTGTTGCAGCCAGTTACCCTACCTATGGTTCTTGAGTCAAGGGTTGATTAATGCATTCTGGTTTGTTTTGTGATTCTGGTTATGCCATTTATGTTCACTTGTAAATAACCTTTCCTATTATTCTTGTTTTGTAAATATAGCGTAAATAGTTAAATCAGTTAAGCGTTAGACCTTCTTGGGACCACGGGCTGCTCTGTGGGGAGCAGGGGCCGGCTGGAAAGTAAATTGGTGCTGGCCAGAAGCCCTGCCCCATTCTCACCAAAGGATCCCTGATATTTGGGCAGGGGTGGCAATTATTGGGCCACCACCCGGGTTACGCTTAATCCCTCACACAATCACACTCAAATCTGGCACATATGTCTGCTAACCATTAATGCTAATGAGAGAATAAAAGATGAAAAACATCTGTGTGTAAGCTTCTTCTAAATCTAAAACTAGATAATGCTGAATTGGATTGGGTGTATGACTATGAAAACTGTTACAAACTGAACAATGTGGGAAAGCAAAAGATTTGTATCAGTTTAATTGAAAGGTATGTGCATACTGTAACAACAGTATATGTACATAATCAATTTGTAACCCTGAAGAAATGAAAATGATTTCAACAATGGAACTTATTAACATACTAGCCATTTACCTGTCAAGAATGACCGGGGCGGGGGCTGGGGGGGACAGGGCACTGCCACCCACCAACCCTGTGCTGCCACTGCTCTGCCTCCGGCCCTGTGAGCCCCACCTGCTGTCTTGTTCCGTGCGTGCCCCCGCCACCACTGTGCCCCCCCTTCCCACTTCCCTCCCCCTCTCTGCTGCCTTTTGTTGGGGCCTGGTGGCGGCAGTGCCAAGACCAAAGTGAGGGGGGAAGGGGGGCGTGGCTAGTGCTGTGCTGCTGCCTCCAAGGAGCAGGGCCGGTGGGGAGGCCCCCCCTGCTCTGTCCCTGCTGTCATGGCAGCACTCCGCCATGTGTGTCCGTCTGTGCAGAGCACTCTGATTGGTTGTTTCAGTCAGTATTGTGATTGGCTGCTAAGACTACCAATCAGAGCGTGAATAAAGAATTACAGACAGACAGACAGAGTAAGGCTTTTATTATATTAGAATATTTTCTAGGACTCTCTCTCCAGAGACATATTATTAAGACCTTTTTATTTCTGTAAAAGCTGCCAAGCTTATTGCTGCCATATGCATAAGATACTATTTTCCAGAGAAGAAATCAAAGTAGTTTGGTTAGACTCTATAGTCCTGTTTCTGCACCCACTAAATTAGTGTCAAGATTCTCACTGACTTCACTGGAAACGGGACTGGGCCTCTTTTTCAGAATGAAATGCAAGTCCCAGGCTTCTTCAGTGAGTGGAGTGATATGTTGAAAGCTTAAATAAAAGCTTTAGTTCACCCTTCTAGAGGGTAAATATATCAACCTAACTGAAGTTTGAGGCTACAAATGGATAGCATTTTCATATCTAAAGAGACTGTAGGACAGGATAACAACTTTTGTGACTGCTGTCTAGGAACAAGTTTACCATTTATAACTCAAATATAACTTTAGATTGCCTAGACTGTAAACCAGGGTAAGTATGTCTCTAGTCATTAGTGTTTGGAATTTGGAATTGTAATAATCAAATAATTAAATATAATGTATTTTAATGGGCAGTTCTCAACTCAGGAAATAGATAAAAGTTGATTTGTAATGTGTATTGACAGAAGATTATTGGGAAATGATGGCAGTCATGTAATAATGACTTGATGTCAGAAGCAGTTCACATCATAAACAGATAAGCAAAGCTTCTCAGTAGTATCCAAGCAAAAAAAAAAAATCCTTCACCCAGTTAGAGAAAAACAATCACACTGATTAGGTTGCAGAATAGATGCTCAAATAACTTATTTAAAAAAAATATTTTTGGGATAAGCTCCATCTTATGGCTTGCTTAGCTCTCAATTTTTTTCACAGACTTAGAGCAAACAAGAACATTGTAGTGATCTAGATCGGATCTCCTCTAAAAGACAGGCCATCGGACTTCATTGAATTAATTTATATTTGTACTAGAGCATATCTTTAGAGAAAACATCACATTTTGATTTACACATTTCCAGTGAAGCAAAATTCACCATAACACATGGAAGCCAGTCCAATAGATAATTGGACCTTTACTTTTAAAAAATTGCGCCTTCTTTCTTGTGTCAGTTTGCCTAACTTCAACTTCCAGTCATTGATTATTCTTATAATTCTGTCTACTAAATTGTAGTAATCTATCGTCAACCTTTTGTTCCCTATTAAGTTACAGACTTTAAATAAGTCTCCCCTTAAATACCTCTTTGAAGAAATGAAATAGATTGAAATCCTTGAAACATTCATGTATTTTATGCATGTATGTATGCCAATCCTTTAATATTTCTTGTTGTAACAGTTAAGTCCCTGTATTACCTGAATGATCCAACTGGCTCAGCTGGGTTCAAGCTGGTTCTTTCTCAGTCCTCCTGTTTCTGGCTTACACTTAAGGAACTCCCCTAGCATCTCATCTTTGCTGTACAATGCACTGTTTCCAATCTATAAACAACTTCAGCCTGGATACAATTCCTCACCTTGTCTCTGGCTTCTGCCTTTATTCCTGGACTTTAATTTATCTCCAGCCTCTGGTTCCTGTCTTATCTTACATTCTGACTTCCAGATTCCAGCTCTTGCCCCTAGGCTTGATTCCTTGGCTATTCCCTTTGGAACCTGGCCTTGTCCTTTTCTTTGCCCTTTGACTTGGCAACCTGGTGTTTGTTTGTTGTCTCCTGAACTCTAACTTCTGTCTATCTAGGGTAGTTCAGCTGCACTCACGCTTATGGCATTTCTTTCAATCCATTCCTGAACACATTCCAGTTAGTCTCCTTGAATTCTATACACTAGAAATGTACATGGTATTCCAGTAGTGATGGTACTTATGCCAAATATAGAGAGAATATAGATTGATTAATAGATTCATAGATTGTAAGCCTGGGAGAGACCTTGGAAGATCATTAGGTCCAGCCTCCTGCACCAGGCAGAAAAGACAGGTGGGGTCAGGTGACTCCAGCAACATGACTGTCCAGTCTCCTCTTGAAGATTTCCAGGGTAGGCAATCGCACCACCTCTGGAGGGAGCTAATTCCACAGTCTGGACACCCTGACTGTGAGGAAGTTTTTCCTAAAGTTGAGCCTGAAAAGATCTTCCACGAGTTTGTGGCCATTACTCCTGGTTCTCCCCAAGGGCACCCTGGTGAACAGTTGTTCACTGAGCCCCTGATGTACTCCCCTGTTGTAGCGGTAAACTGCCACCACGTTCCTTCTCAGCCTTCTCTTTTTCAGGCTGAAGAGTCCCAGGTCCCTCTGCCTTTCCTTGTATGGCTTGCCATGCAAGCCCCTAATCATATGGATGGCCCTTCTGTGGACACTCTCAAGTTGTACCACATCCTTGTTTAAGTGTGGTGCCCAGAACTGGACGCAGTACTCCAGTTGGGGTCTCACCAGTGCCAAGTAGAGAGGAAGAATCTCCTCCTTCGTCTTCCTGGAGATGCATCAATTGATGCATGCCAGAGTATTATTTGCCCTGCTGGCAACAGAGTCACACTGCTGGCTCATATTCATATATAACTTCATTGCTCCAACTCTACATTGTTTTATATATACATTAGCCTTTTTGGCCACAAAAATCACACTGAGAGCTCATGTTCATCTGATTATCCTGGCATTATCTTTAGCTAGCATTTACTGGGTCCCAAGATGGAGTGCTCTGTAATAATGACCTGTGTTCTCTTGTCTTAAGAGGTAGGCTCTCATATTTGGTTGTAATGAAGCACATTTTGGGTGCGTCTGCATGAGACATTTACTGAACAGTAGACTAATTAGCTGTGCAGTAAACATTGCATATCTACACGTGTACCCCTGTTAGGCTGGAATAAACAAATTTACTCTGCAGAGTATTCTCCTGCAGAGAAGCAAAACGAAAACAGTATCATAGACTACACTCAGAAACTCTGGGACTAAAGGAATTGTAAGATTTACTTAAGGAAAACATCTAGCTAGGAGGCAAAGGAGCAGTAAACAATATAACCACCACTTTCCCACTACTGCTGTAAGACACTGTAGCAAAGTCCTTAGAAAAAACACTCAAAGGCTGTTACACCACTGTTCAGAGATATTGAAACTGCACATCCCATAATATTTATGCCTCTGCAAATAAAAAGGGCAGTCAGCCCACTGAGAGTAAGTTTGCTAATTTAGCATTTTGTTTGCCACATCTTATTGCGTGGCATCCTATTTAATGATTATAGTCTTAATTTGAAGGAAAACTCGATTTGATGATGTGATATGTATATGTTGGGTTTTTTTCTCTTACCTCTGATTTGTGCGATCCTCAGTCTGTATATTTTATTGCCTGAGGAATTCCCAGACCTGGCTAGTAAAATCAGTACTTCTCTTCTGTGGTTGACTATTAGCAGTTTCTTTAATACATATTTTCAGAGAGATATTAGGATTTGTCTTTTCAGGTATTGTACACAAATTCAATAACTTTTGTGTGACCAAGTGATCCTGTAACCCTGTGTGTGTAATTTTCATTGAGTTAGTATGAATTTAGAACTAGGTCCTCTGGGTCTTTTCTCAAACCTGTGAATTCAATTAAAAGATTCCCATTGACTCCAAAGGACCTCGGTCTCATACCAGTAGTAATTTAAGAGAAGGAAGAAGTCATTAGGCTTGGTAATTTATAATATACTGTATATTTGAGGAGAATGTACATAACAGTGAACTCAACATTCTTGCCCTTCCCTTTAATTAAACTTAAGAGAAATAGCATACTATAGGAACTTAATTTGAACAAATAATCCCCTCAGGTATAGACTGAAGTGTAATATAAGATTCAGGACATCTGTTTCAGCTACAAAGTTTTTACTTTCTCTAAAGGGATAATTAGCTCTAGTCTATAAAGTGTAAGCACTAGAAGTTTATTTTTTCTCTGTTTTTCATTCCTTCTTTCCAGGCAATATGATAATCTATATAAAAGGTCACCAAAAATAAAACTACAAATTGGTTTTAAAAAATCATCTACAATTCAGAATGACTCATAGGCTCTTTTCTTGGTTCAGCCAGTGACTCATTGTAAAATTCTTGGTGAAAAATTCATAGCTAGTCTGTGACAGTTTACTTATAAAAGGAGCATAAAACTCTAACTACCATTCACTAATAATTATTGAATATCTATAATGAACTTGGAGCAGAAAAGTTTTTTATAAAAGTGCAAACAAAGTATTATTTATTAGAATAGAATCATAGGAAATAAGCTATGCCATGAAGTGTTTCAATGTTTCAGTCTGAAGCACTCAAATTATTATCATCATCACCATTATTATTATTAATAATGATAATAATGATAACAAAAAGACAAAAAAGTCATTTAAGCCAATTACATACTTAGAGTTCTTGTTGTTTGCCTTCTGATTATTGAAGCTCTAGGGTACATATTATCTAGTTTTTTTCTCAAACCATGAGGACCAGAAGCTAATTTTTAAATAAAAGCTGAGATTTTCATATAATCATGTAACTGGATGCCCAGGGATTTTAAGAAAGATTCAATATCAAGATCTGAGACTAAATAGAACAGTTGTCAATATTGCAGCTGTTGCCTGGCAGAGCTTGAGAACTGCTGGTTACTTGTGCTCAGTAGCATAAAAATGGGTGGGCCACTGGTGCCCATTTAGAGGGGGCACAAAAACAGCTGCCCCTGCTGCCTCTTCTTTTGCGCAAGATCCCTGACTATTTTGTGTGATGAGCATGCCAAGGAGGCTAGCCTGGGGTGTATTTCAAGAGCCAGTAAATCAGTCAGCATTTTCAAAAATGGGTGAAAGCTCCTCATGTCTTAGCCATGTCAGGAACAGGATTACATTGACAGATTAAGCTGTCTAGGATTCATTCATTCACTATGCGAGATTCCTCAGGTGGGAATTCTAGTCCTAAATATAAGAAAGTCCATATTACAATGTGCTTGATTTATGTGTGTCCTGGATAGATGTATTAGTTGCTTACTTGCAACAAATTTCAGTTATCTGCATAACAATTATCTGCATAACATCTTTCTATGTCACTGCCTACTTTGTAAATTAACTGTACTCTGGTGAACTACTGACTGTAACTGTAATTGTCTCATTTGTATCTCATTGGACTACCTGTAACAGTGCTGGCAACAGTGAAGGAAGAGCTCCTTTGGATCACCTATTAGAACCCTTGAAAATGAGGAGAGCTAGTTCATTTTAGGACTGCTAATATTACAACACAGGCAATGTTGTAAACCAGGGCTGTTCAACTTTTGGGCAGTGGAGGGACTGTAGGCCCTGCAGGCTGCAGGCACTTGGGCTGCATACTGCAGGGGCTGCACACTGTGGGGACCGCCATCCTAGTACCCCACTCCTCCTGCCAGGGTTCAAATTACACTGACTCTCGAGGTGGGGTGTCTGCAAAAATAATTAGGCTGTGCATCACAATTCCCTAATAAAATCAGAGTCCTCTCCGGGTTATGATTTTCAAATCTGATAGGGGGTCTTTCATGTCTTATGAGGGGGCTCAGCCCCTCCCCCCAGTTCCCCTGTAATTCAACCCTGCTCCCCTCACCTTGCTGCATGGGCAGCCTGCTTCCTTTCCCCACAGCTGCTTGCAGGTTGTGGGCATCACAGGCCTCTCCCAGGCTCCACCTGCACCGCACCACGCCCCACCACACCACCCTGCCCTCAAGAGCGGGGCAGGAAGCAAAGCCAGAAGAGAGATGGATGCCAAATGTTCCTGATCACTATAGCAGCCAGATTAAATGGGGGCATCAGAATCCCAAGACGTCTGGGCTTGGGCCTGCATTTAGGATGCCTGCTAATGGATTTGGGAATATCCAAAGTCCCAAGGTGACAGCCTGGGATGGAGGATGCTTGCCAGTTGTAGCGCTGTACATGGTGTTCAGAATGATTGAGTTCTGCCTGCTCAATCAATATGGTTTTTGGAACGACTGAGTTCTCCTCAGTTGATACGATTTGGAACTGATTTGGCTGATTTGACCTGGAACACAAAATATATTAATTAAAATTAAAAAAAAAATCTGTTCTCATCTGTTTAATTGCTGCTACGTCCTCGATGTGAGGCCTGACACATTAAATGTATTTTTGCTGCCAGGAGAGGGCCTCAGAGCTTGCTCCAGCCACTCCAGGCATCTGCCAGCCTGGTATTACAGTGCCACAGCAATGGGGGCAGTGGTGCTCAGGCAGGAGCTACTGGGCTGCCAGCTGGACACCTCTGCTACAAGCAGCGCTCTTTACATGGGTCAACTGCTGTGGTACTGCAGCACCTGTGAAATAAACTAGCTCCTCTTATTTCCAATAGGTGACCCAGAGAAATAAGATACGAGGGGGAAGAGTACGTTAGAGCTGCACTGACTATTCACACGGAGTTGGGAGAAGGGCGCCCCCAGGCTGCTTCTTTGCAGGTGCACGAAGCGCGGCTGCGTCTGCAGAGAAACAGGGTCAGTCCCTGCGCCCGCACCAGCCCTCATGGGGCGGGACACGCGTCACAGGAGGCAGGGCTTGGGGGCTCTCCCCGCCACGCCGATTGGTCCGTGACTAGCGTTGTCCCATCGAAACCCCGGCCGAGCAGCCACGCCGCTGGTTGCCACGGCAACAAGGTGGCGTCGGGCTGTTCCAGTCCCTGCTCTCACCTCCCCCCAAAGCGCAGCGCTTCGCTAACCGCCTCCGGGCAGAACGGAGTGGAAGAAAGCAACTGGCGGTGGGCGGCGGGGAGTGATCTCGCGAGACCTCCGGGCGTCCCTAGCAACCGCGCGAGTGGCGGGGGAGCGGGCGGCGATGGACACGGAGGCGGCGGCCGGAGCGGAGGGGCCCTTCTGCCTGCAGCGTATCCTCCCCGCGCCGCCCGTGAGGGGCGGCGGGAGGCCGTTAGCGGAGGGGGGAAGGAAGCGGGGCGGGATGGGCGCCCCAGTCCATTGAGCAATAAACGTAACGTGCCGCGGCGCAATATCTGTTAACGTGTTACAGCGCAATCTGCGTAATATACGTAACGTGCCGCGGCGCAATATACGTTATATATATGGCGCTGCACTACATACATGTGTAACTAGCCGCGGCGCAATATACGTAACGTGCTGCAGTGCACTATATGGTAACGTGCCGCACTGCAATATGCGTAACATGTACGTAATATGTGTAACGTGCTGCAGCGCAATATACGGGGCATGCCACAGAGGCCTGGGGAGGAGCCGCAGGGCGCAGTGCAGTGGTTCCCCACCGGGGACCGGGCGAGAGATTTGCCCTAGACCGCTGTAGTGCCAATGCACCCCGCTCTGCTGCTGGTCTTCCTGCAGCTCTTTGCAAGAGGAGAGTTGCTCCCATGGCTTCCCCATGGTCACCAAGGGAGGGGGGAGGCAGAGCTGATGGTTTCTGAGGGGGGCCTTGAGCCCCTTGGGGGGGTTGCCTTGAGTTGGAGCAGGTTCAGAAACGTGGGAGTAGACAGGTGGTCCTGCTTGGACCACAGGGTTGAGCTGGATGGCCTCTGCCAAGCCCTATCTTTTGTACAATTTCACTCCAATCAAGGTGGGGGGGGAGGGCATCTGAATCCCAAGGCCAGATTTGCACCTAGAGGATGCCTGCCTGAATTTGGGGAGTATCCAAAGCCCCAGACCAATGGAGGAGGGAGGGAGGAAGGATGCTTGCCCCACGGTAGAGCCACACTTGATGATTGAGTTCTGCTCGGTCAAATTTTGGAACCTGGTTATTTGGCTTTTCCCAGTTGAATCTGGAGCTGATTTGGCCTGGCGGGGGAAGCATGGATTGTCATGTGTCTGTCTGTCAAGGCACTAATTTAACCAGTCACTGTTCCTGCTACCCTGACTATCTCCAGGGGTCCTCTGCTTCTAGGATAGCACAGGTAGCCCGTGGCTTCCCTGGCTCTTCTGCTCTTTGCTGTCTGTATAGTGGATGCACTATTGCCCAGCAATGCATGGGGAACTCTTCTCCCTTCCTTTTCTGTCTTGTGAACTCTTTAATAGCAACGGCCTTGCAGCTCTGTCTGCCATTCTGTCTCCACAATATTTGGTTCCTGGACCAGTTTATGGAATGGAGATTTCAGACACTACAAGTTGTTGCTTAGGGTCAGAAAGAAGAAAGGCAGTTCATTGTGTGAGGCCTCATCTGTATTTGTCTCTGACAGTGGGGAAACAGATGCTCAGGAGCTAGCCAGCTGCCTGGATGTCTAGAGCCACAGCTCTTGATGGCTAGTAGATGGCTTTTAAGAGCCTTTTCCAAACCAGAACTGTTCTCCATGCCTGTTCTGACATGCTGCTGAGATACTCTACCAGGAGTTTGTAGACACATTGAGCACATACTTCTCAATCCTCCCATTAAAGTCAGTGAAGTTCATGCAGTTTTGTCCTGGTGTTAAGGAAAACAGTGTGTTAAGGAAACCTAACAGTTTGGATTTTTTTTCCTGTTTTTCTTTCTTCTTGAATAAAGGCAAACAAGCTCACACTCATTAAAAGACAAACTATTTTGGACTAAATCCTTAGAATTAAGAACAAAACATTTGCAGAGAGAAGCTTAGGTGCAGAAAGGTTTTTGAATATACCAGTCCCTGGCTCTGTCTTTCAATTGGTAGACCTGTGTATTTCCATTCATGTGCATTACTGAATTTGCACAAGAAGCTTGGAGGTTTACATAGCTTGTGGATTATTTTGTAAAAAGCTCTTGCAAATACCTAGTTTGTATATACAGTATACATGTATGCCATAATACAGTGGTTCCCAACCCTTTTAGACCGTGGACTGGAAGTGACGGGACCAGCATACTGCAGACCAGTACAGAAAAGGGTTTGCTTCTGGTCCGCAGTATGCCAGTCTCTTCCGGACTTCCGGTCTGGCAGCCAACCCTGTGGACTGGCAGCCAACCCTTTGTGGCCCGGGAGCTGGGAACCTCTACAATAATACACTCAGCATAGTCATGCAGTTGGGTATGTGCAACTGTTCATTGACCTGATCACTGAAAATCAGGCCTTATTCACTCAATGGCTACTCTGTTTATTTTGTGGTTTACAAGAGAAAATGAGATCTCTCCAACTTTATATTAAGCTGGTATCTGAGATTTATGCTTCGTTTATTCTGTTTAGTACGTGGTTGCCAAACAAACGTTCTAGGGAGTTGATATTTCTTAACAGTTTTCTTGGAATTTAGCTGACAGTTTTGTTGATGCAGGATGCATATTTGAATATCCTAGTATAGCTATACTGTTTCTGTCCTGAATATAGCAGTAAAAACTTGCTTGCACCTAGAGTTAAGATCTAGGAATCTGGTTGGGAATATTAAAACAAAAAACATGTCTCTTACCTTACCTTTTGTTTAATTTCAACTTGTGTTACATAAAGGGGTTACCATATGAAATCTCAATGTATGACATAATTTATTGCCAGCTTTCTTCCAGAATTGTTTCTCAACATGAATTTTTTTTAATATTAAATTTACACAAGATGAATGAGTGTTAACTGAATGCTTGAGGACATAATCAACCCTTTGCCATACTAACAAACACATTTGTTGCACTTTCAAGAGACATGCCAATTCCTGTTTATTTAGAATGAGAAATATTTACTTTAGCCTCTTGTTTCAAGGAAACTGCGCTGTTTTCTTGTTGTCTCTACAGGAAAGATGGGTTGTACTGAATTTAGAGGAGCCATAAACAATTTTCCAATTCAGTTTTACATTTTACAAGGTTCACTGCTGCAATTGAATGTTCCTCTTAGGTCTTTTACTGTACAGCTACAGTAATTGTTCTGAGGGTCCAACAGGAGCTTCAGTGCTTAACTTACTTGTGTTCTGTCCCAGAATATGGATCTTCAGATGTACATTTGTGATATCATATCTCTAAATCTGCTTTAAAATATCTATTCAGAAAGGGCAAAATTAACTCAGAGGTTTAAAGGCAGTGCAGTTAACCACTATGATGCAATGGCTTTCTAACTGAGAACAGAATTTGGCCCACAGTTTGTTAAGAAACTCATTTCTAATGGTAGCAAAATAAAGAGGTGATATTTTAATACCGTATAAACCTGTTATAAGAAGTCTGAGTGTTAAATCCAAACTTCATTAGAATTGCATATGTACATCCAAGGGCTGAAGCTACCCCTGAGTACATGAAGTTTGACTTTATGGAGACCAAGGGAGAAGCTGAGATTTATAGACAGCTGGGTTTTTGTTTGTTTGTTTGTTTTGCTTTATTTTTTTGCAGTTATTTCAAAAACTGTCTAAATTCTGTGGAATTTACCACATATGTCAGCTGTTTTTGACTTGACAAAATATCCAGAGGTTACCATAACAGAAGACTCTGAAGATGATTATCAATATGAAGAGGTAATCTAGTTAGGAGATGGTCTTAAGTGATACCTGTGGTACATGATCCATCTCTTCTTTTTTATGTGCATCAGCCACTATGAGATCCTAATGACAAAGCAGTACAGCTTATTTAAAATACTACAAAATGTAATATATATTAAAATACTATAAAATACTATAAAATGTGTTGTATATCATGCTTATATATATATATATATATATATTTTACAATAGGAGCTAGTATCAGTTGACTTGCTGTTTTATTTGTAGTTGCATAATTTGTTCCGAAAAATACCAATTATTCATTTTAGCTGGTTTCAGCTAATTTGTAGTGAACTTTCATTTACCTGCTTATTTAAATACAGTTACATATTTAGATATGTTTATATCATATACCTATGCTTTCTTTGGGTTTGCTTTTCAGTTTCTTAATTTGCATTCTGTTCTCTGTGATCCATGCTCAAAGGTCATGATCTGTATAAAAGCCTTGTAATTAATCTTTAAAAAAAATGGCAATCACTATTTTGTCGGAAGCAAGGCCTGATCTTCCACTGAAGTCACTGGAAAGATCTGCATTGAGTTCAGTGAGATTTGGATCAAGTCTTTTGAGATCAAGTTTGAAATCTTCAAGTCTCTGGGACTTCTGCCAGGCAGTGGTCCAGGAGTTGATACTGAGCTTTCTTTGTCTATAGCAGCGTTTCTCAACTCATCGGTCGTGACCCAAAAGTGGGTCACAAGAATATATGAAAGGGTCACAAACAAACTTTAAAAATGGATTCTTCTTTAAGCAAGAAAAATGGGGGAAATCATGAGTTTTCCCATGCAGTTTGGTAGAGTTTCAGCTTGCAAGGGGCTGTTTGTGGCCCCTCATGCCCCACACACCTCCCCCCACCCCACCTCCTTCCCCCCACACTGCAGGGCTGGGGCCTGGGGGCAGGAGGCAGCAGGTTGGGAGTGAGGGGCACTGCCAGGGCCAGGGGGCTGTGTTCTGCTTAAACTATTTACGGGGTTGGGACTGGCCAGTAATGTTTACAAATGGGTCCAGCTACAAAAAAGGTTGAGGACCACTGCTCTGTAGTGTATATTTCAGCATTAAGCAACAATAATTCTTTCCTTAACACCAACTCCAAATATTTCCTTTAAAAAATTGTATTTTCTTTACTACCCTATGCTGAAGGGATTGAAACAATTATCTATTGGACGAAAAAGTGATGTATTCTATATCAGTATCCTAATTTTAATTTTACTTCATTTATGTTTTGATTCAGGTTCCAGCAGATGATGAATTTAGCCTCCTAGAAGGTGATGAAGATCTGGCAAAAGCTTTACAGACCATACAGGAGCAATCTGAGGATGCACAAATTATAGTAAGCTTTCCAAAGGTTTATATTTAGTAAAAATCAATTGGTAATAAAAATGATTTTAAATTGACTTAAAATGTTGACAATATTATTTCTTTTATTTATTGAATATAATTGTGTACAGAGGATTACAGCATAAGTCTCTGGAAAAATAAAAGAGATGTGACAAGACTGTGTCAGGCATGAAAATGCACAAATATATTTACATTCCCCACCTTTAAAACACTTCATTTACCTTATTGACTATTCTATTCATAGTTTATATATTCCATGTATTGCATTTAAAATATATAATAATTCACACCCTCCTCACACCACACTTGACAAGGATTTTCTTTTCTTATGAGCATAAATTGATAATCATTTAGGCCATTAGTTAGCAAAATAATTACTTATCCACGCATGGGCAGATCCAGGAGGGGAGGGCTGACTGCACAGTTCTTGCACAGGGAGCTGCTTGAGCTCCTGCTTTAGTATGGCTTCAGTGCTGCTTGAGTATGGCTCTGACCAGCCTGGCAGAGGTGCTGCTTTAGTACAGCTCCAGAATCTAGGGGGTAAATGCTACCACTGCTTGTCTCCCCCATCCTCTTGCCCACCACTATGTTCAGCAGCAGGGGAAAAGGCTATAGCATTCACCTCCTGGGTTCTGGGAATGCACTGATAAGCCATTGAGCTCTGCTTACTGCCCATGTGCTGACTGCACCCCCTTGCATCTCTCTAGGATCCATCCTTGTATGCACATATGCCCTACTAATGCCTGTGTTTAACGTCTTTGAATAAAAGTAGGATTACTCTTTTTTTTAAGTTTAGTGACAGTCTAAATTGACTTGCCAGTTAAATTTTTATAGCCAATTAGCCACTAAATCCCAAATCCTGAAACACTATACATATGGTCTGTAGTAGCCATTTCATATCAGTTTAACTTGACAGGCATCTATGCAGATGCCCCCGTAAATAAACATAATTCCTCACATGCTTAAAATGAAGCATGAGCTGATGTGCTTTGCTGAATCAGAGCCTTATTCAAATTAAATATTATTTAACATTTAGTATTAATTATAGGTGTTTTTTATATTTACTCTTTGATTTCAAGCCAGCCATAGAATGGATGGAATTGTGAGTTCAGAAGTTATTTACCTTTTCAGATATATGCTTTACTTTAGTTTATTGGTGTAGTACAGTTGGATAGAAATATGTTTTTCCTCACCATCCATTTTTTATGACACAGGATACTGGGCAAGATGAACCTATGGTCTGACCCAGTAAATGGTAGTTCTTATGTTCTTATAACTTCATAATTTATTCAGTAAGCTATTACCACAGTCTTTCAGTGTTTGGCAAAGGCAAACGAATATAATGATAGAAAATTTAAATGATATAAATAGTTCTCAAAGGCAGATCCAACGAAAGCAACTTATTTTATTGTGTGCTTGTAAATAAACTCATCAGATCTGTATTCCTTCCTGAAGCTTAGATGAAATAAAATGAAAATAAAAACAATCTTTAGTTGTTAAAAATTGAAAAACTACTCTTTTTCTAAGTAGTGGTAACACAATATTTTCTAATATTTACCTGCACTTTTCCCCCCAAAACCAGCTGGTGAAAAGTGTGGTGTATATTATATGCAAGAAAAGGGATCCCCCTTTTCAGGAGCTATGGCAATTAACACTGCCACTGCTTTCCTGCTGCCAATTTTCTAGACCTGTGGGGAGATTGTCCACCCAGATGATATGGCCCAATGTGATTAATTGGGCTGGTGCATGGGGTCAGCCCTGGAGCCAGTGTGCAAGGTCTGAACTGGCATGTGGCTAGCACATAGCCTCGGACCTGGGGTGTGGTTTCAGAATGGATTTGGTGTGCTAAATCCAACCCAGCATGTGGCTCCAGCACTGGCGTTTGGTCCCAGACTCAATATGCTGGAGACAGCTCACGGTGTTCAACTTGGAGCACAGTCCTAGACCCAGTACACTGGGTCATTCCCATGTGGTACATGAGGCTGGCAGCAGGCTTGGCTCAAGAGCTGCTGCTGCTGAGTTACCAGGAAGGACAATCTTTTTTTTTTTTCTTTTCTCATTTTTTTTAAAATTCAGGCTGCTCTTCTGAAACAAGGTGTGGGCTGCATGTGAAAAATGGTTTTTGAAATTCTTCGGAGATCAGCTGTAGTTACATC